>NC_034187.2:85255691-85315691 GCF_002021735.2 Oncorhynchus kisutch
AACCCACTGGATTCTCCAATTACATTGAATGAGTTACAGGACAAAATAAAAACCCTCCAACCCAAAAAGGCCTGTGGTGTTGATGGTATCCTCAATGAAATCAAGGCTATGCTCACTGAGTCTGTACATAGTCAAAGCTTTCCTTAATCTGGGGTCAGTCACAGTGGTCAGGTATTCTGCTGCTGTGTACTCTCTGTGTAGGGCCAAATAGCATTCTAGTTTGCTCTGTTTTTTTGTTAATTCTTTCCAATGTGTCAAGTAATTATCTTTTTGTTTTCTCATGATTTGGTTGGGTCTAATTGTGCTGCTGTCCTGGGGCTCTGTGGGGTGTGTTTGTGTTTGTGAACAGAGCCCCAGGACCAGCTTGCTTAGGGGACTCTTCTCCAGGTTCATCTCTCTGTAGGTGATGGCTTTGTTGTGGAAGGTTTGGGAATCGCTTCCTTTTAGTTGGTTATAGAATTTAACAGCTATTTTCTGGATTTTTGATAATTAGTGGGTATCGGCCTAATTCTGCTCTGCATGCATTATTTGGTGTCCTACGTTGTACACGGAGGATATCTCAATTTGGTGTTTGTCCCATTTTGTGTAAAAATCTCTCTTCATTGTTTACCTCCAATACCTACTCTCTTCTTACCATACTTTTGTCTGTACATTATGCCCAGAAAACTGCTCCCTTTACTCTCTGTTCCGGATGTCCTAGACGACCAATTATCATAGTGTTTAGCCGTACCCTTATCCTACTCCTCCTCTGGTGATGCAGAGGTTAATCCAGGTCCTACAGTGCCTAGCTCCACTCCTACTCCCCAGGTCCTCTCATTTGTTGACTTCTGTAACTATAAAAGCCTTGGTTTTATGCATGTTAACATTAGAAGCCTCCTCCCTAAGCTTGTTTTACTCACTGCTTTAGCACACTCTGGCAACCTGGATGTCCTAGCCGTGTCTGAATCCTGGCTTAGGAAAATCACCAAAAACTATAACATTTTCCGCCAAGATAGAACTGCTAACTGCTAAAGTTGCAATCTACTGCAGAGTTCTGTCTTAGTATCCAGGTCTGTACCAAAACAATTTGAGCTTCTACTTCTAAAAATCCACCTTTCCAGAAATAAGTCTCTCACCGTTGCCGCTTGCTATAGACCTCCCTCTGCCCCCAGCTGTGCCCTGGACACCATATGTGAATTGATTGCCCCCCATCTATCTTCTGAGCTCGTGCTGCTAGGTGACCTAAACTGGGACATGCTTAACACCCTGGCCATCCTACAATCTAAGCTTGATGCCCTCAATCCCACACAAATGATCAATGAACCTACCAGGTACAACCCCAAATCCGTTAATAATAACACGGGCACCCTGATAGATATCATCCTAGCTAACTTGCCCTCCAAATACACCTCTGCTGTTTTCAACCAACATCTCAGCGATCACCGCCTCATTGCCTGCATCCGTAATGGGTCAGCGGTCAAACAACCACCCCTCATTACTGTCAAACGCTCCCTAAAACACTTCTGTGAACAGGCCTTTCTAATCGACCTGGCCTGGGTATCCTGGAATGACATCGACCTCATCCCGTCAGTAGAGGATACTGGTTATTCTTTAAAAGTGCCTTCCTCACCATCTTAAATAAGCATGCCCCTTTCAAAAGATTTAGAACTAGGAACAGATATAGCCCTTGGTTCACTCCAGACCTGTCTGCTCTTGACCAGCACAAAAACATCCTGTGGCGTTCTGCATTAGCATCGAATAGCCCCCGTGATATGCAACTTTTTATGGAAATTAGGAACAAATATACACAGGCAGTTAGGAAAGCTAAGGTTAGATTTTTCAAACACAAATTTGCATCCTGTACGAACTCAAAAAAGGTATGGGGCACTGTAAAGCCTAAGAGCACCTCCTCCCAGCTGCCCACTGCACTGAGGCTAGGAAACACATTCACTACCGATAAATCCACAATAATTGAGGATTTCAATAAGCATTTTTCTACGGCTGGCCATGCTTTCCACCTGGCTACCCCTACCCCGGTCAACAGCCCTGCGAATCCCCACAGCAACTCCCCCAAACCTCCACCACTTCTCATTCACCCAAATCCAGATAGCTGATGTTCTGAAAGAGCTGCAAAATCTGGGTCCCTACAAATCAGCCGGGCAAGACAATCTGGACCCTCTCTTCTAAATTTATCTGACGAAATTATTGCAACCCCTATTACTAGCCTGTTCAACCTCTCTTTCGTATCGTCTGAGATTCCCATAGATTGGAAAGCTGCCGCAGTCATCCCCCTCTTCAAAGGGGGAGACACTCTAGACCCAAACTGCTACAGACCTATATCTATTCTCCCTGCCTTGCTAAGGTCTTTGAAAGCCAAGTTAACAGACAGATCACCGACCATTTCGATTCTCACCGTACCTTCTCCGCTAGGCAATCTGGTTTCAGAGCTGGTCATGGGTGCTCCTCAGCCACGCTCAAGGTCCTAAACGATATCATAACCGCCATCGATAAGAGACATTACTGTGCAGCCGTCTTCATTGACCTGGCCAAGGCTTTCGACTCTGTCAATCACCACATTCTTATTGGCAGACTCGACAGCCTTGGTTTCTCAAATGATTGCCTCGCTTGGTTCACCAACTACTTATCCGAGAGAGTTCAGTATGTCAAATTGGAGGTCCTGTTGTCCGGACCTCTGGCAGTCTCTATGGGGGTGCCACAGGGTTCAATTCTCGGGCCGACTCTCTTCTCTGTATACATCAATGATGTCGCTCTCACTGCTGGTGATTCTTTGATCCACCTCTATGCAGACAACACCATTCTGTATACTTCTGGCCCTTCGTTGGACACTGTGTTACCTAACCTCCAGATGAGCTTCAATGCCATACAACTCTCCTTCCGTGGCCTCCAACTGCTCTTAAATGCAAGTAAAACTAAACGCATGCTTTTCAACCGATTGCTACCCGCCCGTCCAGCATCACTACTCTGGACGGTTCTGACTTAGAATATGTGGACAACTACAAATACCTACTGTCTGGTGTTGGGGAATAATCAGAATTAGTTGGTAACATAGGTAAGATGTTTTATTTTCATCATATGTTTGTAAGTTACTTCTCATCAGAATGTGTTTGTATAATACTGTGGCGGGGTTGCAGTATCTGTTCTATGTCAAGACTAAGTTGCTTGGGCCGGAGAGAGTTGATTTGATTTGATTTGATTTGAGAGGGGAGAGGTCAAGCGTGTATCTCTTGGCTCCACAATGTCTGTGTGCCAGTCAGTGTGTCTCTGTGATCTTGTCAAGATAGGATGGATTTGATATATGCCTGTTGATATGAAGGATTGGTTTATGGTTCTGAGTTTGAGAAAATAACATAGTTTAGGAGACAAAGCTGAACGATTTATTATGTCTATGCTGTCTGACTATGTGTGTTTTTTGCTATTAAAGGATCTCAGCTGCAATGTGTAAGGGAATCTCAGAGAATTCATTGATAGACACTGAATTGATCTGAGAGTCACAGGGTTGTGATAGAGCTCATATAATTCAAGATGGACTCTCTCATGATTTGGTAAATACCTGTAGAGGAAATTTCCACGACACTGGTTAGACTGTAAACTCTCCTTCCAGACTCACATTAAACATCTCCAATCCAAAATTGAAAGGGATATCAACCAGATTCCTTTTTCTATGGCTTCCCTAAGGTGTCTACAGCCTTTAGACAGTTTCAGGCCTTTATTTTGAAAGCTCTGTGCTCTGTGCGCCAGAAAGGTAAAATGTTCCTATGCGTCCCTATTGACCATTGAAAGATTCCTTGTTCTATGGCTTCCCTAAGGTGTCTACAGCCTTTAGACAGTTTCAGGTCTTTATTTTGAAGAATGAGCGTGAATGACCACATTGTGTAAGTGGTCAGGTGTCGGCTCTCAGAGTGATTCTTGCGCAAAAGAGAGAGGCATCCTCCCGGTCCTAGTGAAAAGCCAACTGTCCCGGTTGATATATTATCGAATAGATATTTGAGAAACACCTTGAGGATTGATTATAAAAAAACGTTTGCCATGTTTCTGTCGATATTGTGGATATAATTTGGAATTTTTGTCTGCGTTGTCGTGACCTCTCTTTCCGGTGGATTCATGGGCATAACACATCAACCTAACGGAGGTATTTGGATATAAAAAATATCTTTATGGAACAAAAGGAACATTTGCTGTCTAACTGGGAGTCTCGTGAGTGAAAACATCTGAAGCTCATCTAAGGTAAATGATTAATTTGATTGCTTTTCTGATTTTCGTGACCAAGTTACCTGCCGCTAGGTGTACATAATGTTTTGTAGATATATAGATAAACTTACACAAACGCTTGTATTGTTTTCGCTGTAAAGCATAATTTCAAACTCTGAGACGACAGGGTGATTAACAAAAGGCTAAACTGTGTTTCCCTAGATTTCACTTGTGATTTCATGAATATGAATATATTCTAGTAAGATTATTTGACCGTTACGCTATGCTATTTATAGTAGTTGGGGGGGGGGGGGGGGGGGTTAAGAGGTTAATGGTCTAAAACTAGCACAGTCATAAAAGTGAAAGTTCCCTGGCTTTATGTACAGTGCCTTTGAAAAGTAATCAGACCCTTTCACTTATCCTAAAATTATTTTGTTTTTTAAATCATCAACAATCTACACACAGTACCCCACATAATGACCTTTTTAGAATTAATGTGGTAACATTTTAAAACCAGTTTTTGCTTTGTCTTTATGGGGTATAGTTTGCAGATTGATGAGGGGAAAAAACTGTAAGAAAATGTGGAAAATGTCAAAAGGTCTGAATACTTTCCGAAAGCACTTTTGTAAGTACGTCATACGCAATATCTCAGACAATATCTCAAACAATATCTCAGACAATATCTCAGACAATATCTCAAACAATATTTCAGACAATATCTCAGACAATATCTCAAACAATATTTCAGACAATATCTCAGACAATATCTCAAACAATATTTCAGACAATATCTCAGACAATATCTCAGACAATATCTCAGACAATATCTCAGACACCCTGATTGAGACTCCACAATTAGGCACTGTTGTTACGTTAGTCATACGCAATATCTCAGACCCCATTGCCCTGATTGAGACTCCACAATTAGGCACTGTTGTTACGTTAGTCATACGCAATATCTCAGACACCATTGCCCTGATTGAGACTCTACAATTAGGCACTGTTGTTACGTTAGTCATACGCAATATCTCAGACACCATTGCCCTGATTGAGACTCCACAATTAGGCACTGTTGTTACGTTAGTCATACACAATATCTCAGACACCATTGCCCTGATTGAGACTCCACAATTAGGCACTGTTGTTACGTTAGTCATACGCAATATCTCAGACACCATTGCCCTGATTGAGACTCCACAATTAGGCACTGTTGTTACGTTAGTCATACGCAATATCTCAGACACCATTGCCCTGATTGAGACTCCACAATTAGGCACTGTTGTTACGTTAGTCATACGCAATATCTCAGACACCATTGCCCTGATTGAGACTCCACAATTAGGCACTGTTGTTACGTTAGTCATACGCAATATCTCAGACACCATTGCCCTGATTGAGACTCCACAATTAGGCACTGTTGTTACGTTAGTCATACGCAATATCTCAGACACCATTGCCCTGATTGAGACTCCACAATTAGGCACTGTTGTTACGTTAGTCATACGCAATATCTCAGACACCATTGCCCTGATTGAGACTCCACAATTAGGCACTGTTGTTACGTTAGTCATACGCAATATCTCAGACACCATTGCCCTGATTGAGACTCCACAATTAGGCACTGTTGTTACGTTAGTCATACGCAATATCTCAGACACCATTGCCCTGATTGAGACTCCACAATTAGGCACTGTTGTTACGTTAGTCATACGCAACATCTCAGACACCATTGCCCTGATTGAGACTCCACAATTAGGCACTGTTGTTACGTTAGTCATACGCAATATCTCAGACACCATTGCCCTGATTGAGACTCCACAATTAGGCACTGTTGTTACGTTAGTCATACGCAATATCTCAGACACCATTGCCCTGATTGAGACTCCACAATTAGGCACTGTTGTTACGTTAGTCATACGCAACATCTCAGACACCATTGCCCTGATTGAGACTCCACAATTAGGCACTGTTGGGGCGAGTGACTCTGAACAATGGCCCAAGTCGTTATATATTTTATATATACGCGCATTTTGCTATTTTGCCTCATGACTCCTGCTTTGTTGACTACGAACTTTCTTTACCCAACCGTGGGACAGACTGTTTGTTCCCACACTCAGGACTCTGACTCTCTATTGGTTACACTGACTTTTGGCCTCCCATCTTATTGTAACCACCTCTCACCGGCTTTGTATTTATGTTACCTGATGAAATTGCTGTACAATATGATCTTGTTGCCATCTGATTCACATTCAGATGTCATAAATCAGCACTGCAGAGCTCTCCCTGTCCTCTGCCGTGCCTTGATTGTTGTGTTACTGTTGATGATATCTGGAAATGTGCATGTTCACCCTGGCCCATCTAATGTTGCTAGCCCCAATTCTGACTTGTGCTCTGATATCTGCTTCACTGATTTCTGCTCTCGTAAAAGCCTGGGTTTTCTACACATTAGCACTCGAAGCTTATTACCTAAAATGGATCAATTGAAAGTGTGGCAGCTCACAGTTCACAGCTCCAATCCAGATGTGTTAGTCATTACTGAGATGTGGTTAAGGAAGAGTGTTTTGAATACTGATGTTAACCTTTCTGGTTATAACCTTTTTCATCAAGACAGATCTTCCAAAGGTGGGGGAGTGGCACTCTTTACCAAGGATCACCTTCAGTGCTCGGTTGTCTCTACCAAGTCTGTCCCCCAAACAATTTGATTTGCGGGTTTTAAGCATTAAACTTTAAAATAGCTCTTTGTTGAGTATGGCTGGGTGTTATCGTCCACCATCAGCACCGGCCTGTATCCTACCTGCCCTAAGCTCCCTCCTGGCCCCTTAGTCTGAATTTGTCCTGGACTTAACTTCTTGGCGCACCCATTCCTTTAGCGGGATCATTTTCATCAACATCCGCTGAATTGCAGAGTGCCAAATTCAAATACAATTACTGAAAATATTTTTTTTAATGAAATCACAAGTGCAATAAGGCAAAGCACAGCTTAGTTTGTTGTTATTAATCCACCTGGCGTGTCAGATTTCAAAAAAGGTTTTCGGCGAAAGCAAACCAATTGTTTTTGTAAGGACATCTCTCTCAGAAGACAAAACATTACAAACAGCTAACAGCTAAATAGATTGGTCACGAAAGTCAGAAAATAATAAAATTAATCGCTTACCGTTGATGATCTTCGGATGTTTGCACTCATGAGACTCCCAGTTACACAAAATTTTTCCTTTTGTTCCATAAATCTTTTTTAATATCTAAAATAACTCCATTTGGTTGGCGCATTTTGTTCAGAAATCCACCGTCTCGAGCGGTCACGACGGGGCAGACGAAAATTCCATATAGTATCCGTAAAGTTCGTAGAAACATGTCAAACGGTTTTATAATCAATCCTCAGGTTGTTTATACAATAAATAATCTATTATATTTCAACTGGACCGTAGCTTTTTCAATAGGAGGGAGAGAGAAATGGTCTGCTCCAAGCTGCTCGCGCATGCAAAACTCTGCTGGCACCCAGCCATTCACTGACGCGATGTGATCTTTCTCGCTTATTTTTTCAGAATAAAAGCCTGAAACTATGTCTAAAGACTGTTCAGACCATGTGGAAGCCATAGGAAAAGGAATCTGGTTGATATCCCTGTAAATGGAGGGAAGGCATGCAATGGAACAGGGAGCTTTCAAAACAGAGGCCACTTCCTCTTTGGATTTTCCTCAGGTTTTCACCTGCAAAATCAGTTCTGTTATTCTCACAGACAATATTTTGACAGTTTTGGAAACTTTAGAGTGTTTTCTATCCTAATCTGACAATGATATGCATATTCTAGATTCTGGGCCTGAGAAATAGGCAGTTTCATTTGGGTACGTTTTTCATCCAAACATCAAAATACTGCCCCTTGCATTTTTAAACCACCTGACCAAGTCCTAAAGCAATGGGACTCCCTAAATCTTTCTTCTTTAAGGTTGCTGCCCTATCATCGCCCATCTTCAACCTTTTTATCCTGTCTCTCCTCTCTGGGGAGGTTTCCATTGCTTGGAAGGCAGCCACGGTTCGTCCTTTATTTAAAGGGGAAGAATCGTCATTTATTTAAAGGAGAAGATCAAGCTGATCCTAACTGTTATAGGCCAATTTCTATTTTGACCTGTTTATCAAAAGTGTTGGAAAAACTGAATCAACTGACTGGCTTTCTTGATGTCTATAGTATTCTCTCTGGTATGCGATCCGGTTTCCACTCAGGTTATGGATGTGTCACTGCAACCTTAAAGGTCACTATTGCTCTTGATTCTAAGCAATGTTGTGCTGATATTTTTATTGACTTGGCCAAAGCTGTTGATACGGTAGACCATTCCATTCTTGTGGGCCGACTAAGGAGTATTGGTATCTCTGAGGGGTCTTTGGCCTGGTTTGCTAACTACCTCTCTCAAAGAGTGCAGTGTATAAAGTCAGAAAATCTGCTGTCTCAGCCACTACCTATCCCCAAGGGAGTACCCCAAGGCTCGATCCTAGGTCCCATGCTCTTCTCAATTTACATTAACAACTTAGCTCAAGCAGTAGGAAGCGCTCTCATCCATTTATATGCAGAAGATACAGTCTTATACTCAGCTGGCCCCTCCACAAATGTTGTGTTAAATGCTCTACAACAAATATTTCTTAGTGCCCAACAAGCTATCTCTGCCCTTAACCCTGTTCTGAACACCTCCAAAACAAAGGTCATGTGGTTTGGTAAGAAGAATGCCCCTCTTCCCACAGGTGTTATTACTACCTCTGAGGGTTTAGAGCTTGAGGTAGTCACCTCATACAAGTACTTGGGAGTATGCATATATGGTACAACTGTCCTTCTCTCAGAACATACAGTGGGGCAAACAAGTATTTAGTCAGCCACCAATTGTGCAAGTTCTCCCACTTAAAAAGATGAGAGAGGCCTGTAATTTTCATCATAGGTACACTTCAACTATGACAGACAAAATGAGAAAAAAATCCAGAAAATCACATTGTAGCATTTTTAATGAATTTATTTGCAAATTATGGTGGAAAATACTACCATGTTGTGTTGCTACCATGTTGTGTTGTCATGTTGTGTTGCTACCATGTTGTGTTGCCACCATGTTGTTGTCATGTTGTGTTGTTACCATGTTGTTGTCATGTTGTGTTGCTACCATGTTGTGTTGCCACCATGTTGTTGTCATGTTGTGTTGCTACCATGCTGTGTTGTCATGTGTTGCTGCCATGCTGTGTTGTCATGTGTTGCTGCCATGCTATGTTGACCTCTTAGGTCTCTCTTTATGTAGTGTTGTCTCTCTTGTTGTGTTGTGTGTTTTGTCCTATATTTATATTTTATTTTTAATCCCATCCTCCGTCCCCGCAGGAGGCCTTTTGCCTTTTGGCAGGCCGTCATTGTAAATAAGAATTTGTTCTTAACTGACTTGCCTAGTTAAAAAAAGGTTTAAAAAAAATACAAATAAATATATGATGAAACTTGAAACATGCATGAATATGTTCAAGTCCTATTTTCATAGCCATTAGCTTGTGCAATTACTTCGGCTTTTATCAGCATTTATCTACACATTAGCGACTGTGTGTGTCTGTGTGTTTCCTGAGGGAGTGCAAGGCTGGCAGACTTCAGTCACACTGATGCTCCCACAGTGACCTACAGCGCCAGCTGATCCAACACTTGCGAAAACACACACACGCTCGCACCTAACAGCATCGAGGCAAAGTGAGTGAGAAAGAGAGAGAGAGTGAGAGACCAACAGAACGTGAGAGATAAGGATGAGAGAGCAGAGAGATTCAGGGTGAAATTTGACAATTTAGCAGGTCAACCATGACGTCGGGAGAGGCGGTCAAAATATCCGCAAAAACAATCTAAACAAGTAAACAATACCAGAGCTGGGAGCAGAGCCTTTTTACATTTATTTTTAATTTCACCTTTATTTAACCAGGTAGGCTAGTTGAGAACACCTTTATTTAACCAGGTAGGCTAGTTGAGAACACCTTTATTTAACCAGGTAGGCTAGTTGAGAACACCTTTATTTAACCAGGTAGGCTAGTTGAGAACAAGTTCTCATTTGCAACTGCGACCTGGCCAAGATAAAGCATAGCAGTGTGAGCAGACAACAAAGAGTTACACATGGAGTAAACAATTAACAAGTCAATAACACAGTAGAAAACAAAGGGGGGGGGGTCTATATACAATGTGTGCAAAAGGCATGAGGAGGTAGGCAAATAATTACAATTTTGCAGATTAACACTGGAGTGATGAATGATCAGATGGTCATGTACAGGTAGAGATATTGGTGTGCAAAAGAGCCGAAAAGTAAATAAATAAAAACAGTATGGGGATGAGGTAGGTGAAAAAGGGTGGGCTATTTACCAATAGACTATGTACAGCTGCAGCGATCGGTTAGCTGCTCAGATAGCTGATGTTTGAAGTTGGTGAGGGAGATAAAAGTCTCCAACTTCAGCGATTTTTGCAATTCGTTCCAGTCACAGGCAGCAGAGTACTGGAACGAAAGGCGGCCAAATGAGGTGTTGGCTTTAGGGATGATCAGTGAGATACACCTGCTGGAGCACGTGCTACGGATGGGTGTTGCCATCGTGACCAGTGAGCTGAGATAAGGCGGAGCTTTACCTAGCATGGACTTGTAGATGACCTGGAGCCAGTGGGTCTGGCGACGAATATGTAGCGAGGGCCAGCCGACTAGAGCATACAAGTCGCAGTGGTGGGTGGTATAAGGTGCTTTAGTGACAAAACGGATGGCACTGTGATAGACTGCATCCAGTTTGCTGAGTAGAGTGTTGGAAGCCATTTTGTAGATGACATCGCCGAAGTCGAGGATCGGTAGGATAGTCAGTTTTACTAGGGTAAGCTTGGCGGTGTGAGTGAAGGAGGCTTTGTTGCGGAATAGAAAGCCGACTCTTGATTTGATTTTCGATTGGAGATGTTTGATATGAGTCTGGAAGGAGAGTTTGCAGTCTAGCCAGACACCTAGGTACTTATAGACGTCCACATATTCTAGGTCGGAACCATCCAGGGTGGTGATGCTAGTCGGGCATGCGGGTGCAGGCAGCGACCCTACCCCTACTCCTACCCCATAACCCTACAATAGACTACACCTAGCCCTACCCCTACACTACCCTACCCGTACCCTACCCATACTCTACCCCCTACCCTACCTCTACCCTAGCCCTACCCCTACTCTACCCCCTAACCGTACCCCTAGCCCTACCCCTACTCCTACCCTACCCCTACACTACTGTACCCTACCCCTACTCTACCCCTACCCTACTCTACCCCTACCCTACCCCAACCCTACCCTACCCTACGTCTACTCTACCCCTACCCTACTCTACCCCCTACCCTACCCCAACCCTACCCTACCCTACGTCTACTCTACCCCTACCCTACCCCTACCCTACCCTACCCCTACTCTACCCCCTACCCTACCCTCTAACCCTAACCCCTAACCCTAACCCTAACCCTAACACTAACCACTAACCCTACCCTAACCCTAACCCTAACCTACTCCCTAACCCCTAACCCTACCCCCTAACCCTAACTTCAACTGCTGTATTTATGAACAACTGCTGCCATGATGCAACCGCACGCAAAAAAAAAGCTAAAAAAACTCCTTAAAGAGACAGACAGAGAGAGAGAGAGATAGAGAGTAGAGAGTAGAGAGAGAGAGAGATAGAGAGTAGAGAGAGAGAGAGAGAGAGAGACAGAGAGTAGAGAGAGAGAGAGAGAGAGACAGAGAGAGAGAGAGAGAGAGAGAGAGAGAGAGAGAGAGAGCAAAAGAGAGAGAGAGATAGAGAGTAGAGAGAGAGAGAGAGAGAGAGACAGAGAGAGAGAGAGAGAGATAGAGAGTAGAGAGAGAGAGAGAGAGAGAGAGAGAGAGAGAGAGAGAGATAGAGAGTAGAGAGAGAGAGAGAGAGAGAGACAGAGAGAGAGAGAGAGAGAGAGAGAGAGAGAGAGAGAGAGAGAGCAAAAGAGAGAGAGAGATAGAGAGTAGAGAGAGAGAGAGAGAGAGAGAGACAGAGAGAGAGAGAGAGAGATAGAGAGTAGAGAGAGAAGAGAGAGAGAGAGAGAGAGAGAGAGAGAGAGAGAGAGAGAGAGACAGAGAGAGAGAGAGAGAGAGAGAGAGAGAGAGAGAGAGAGAGCAAAAGAGAGAGAGAGATAAAGAGAGAGAGAGCTAAAGAGAGAGAGAGCTAAAGAGAGAGAGGGAGAGAGAGAGAGATAAAGAGAGAGAGAGAGCTAAAGAGAGAGAGATAAAGAGAGAGAGAGCTAAAGAGAGAGAGAGAGCAGGAGAGAGAGAGAGATAAAGAGAGAGAGAGCTAAAGAGAGAGAGAGAGAGGGAGAGAGACAGAGAGAGATAGAGAGAGAGAGAGATAAAGAAAGAAAGAGAGCTAAAGAGAGAGAGAGAGGGAGAGAGAGAGAAGAGACATTTAATATAGCTAATATAAACCTCTATAAATTCAGAACAGTAATGGTACAGGGTAACGCCAAACTGTTTCAGCTGGACTTTCACCAAATTAAAGAATTAGCCCAGCAGGAGTAGCTCTCCCTTTATAAAGATACCCCCACCCCGAGCAGGTCAGACCAGACCTCTTCATTATATAACCCCACAGACGAGCAACCCCCAGCGGACAGTCAACCTCCCAGCAGAGATTACTACTCCCTCATTGAAATGAAGGATAAATTCACCCAGCTGGAGGTAAGGCAAGCGGAGCTGGAACAGCAGGTGATTACACTCCAGTCAGCACAGACCCAGACAACAGTCCAGCACAACAACACCCCCTTAACAAGACCCGGAGAGTTGGAGGTGGACAGAGACATATCTGCACGCTGGACAGTGGTGAGACAACTTCAACAGGAGAAAGAGCAGGAGCAGGAGAAAAACAGAGCACTAGAGGAGAGGATCAGACTGCTGGAGGAGAGGGTGAGGGGGGTGGCGTGTGACAGAGAACAACCCACTAGAGTAGTGGCCACCCCCACAGAGAAGCCTGCAGAACAGAACAAAGTCTCGACACCACAGCAGAACAGTCCACACCAGACCCTGACCATAGAGTCGACATCACAGCAAAACAGACAAAAGAAAACCCCCAAGCCCAGCGGCTTTCACACCCTCTGAGCACCCCCCCTGTCAGCCACCCTGATAGCCCTTCTGACAACCCCCCCACACCCACTGAGGACAAACACAAGATACAGATTGTCCTACTTATGGACTCAAATGGGAGATATATAGAAGAAAAAAACCTTTTCCCCAAACACAGTGTGTCCAAACTCTGGTGTCCAAACACCTAGTGCGCCCTAGACCCTCTGTCTGAGGACCAACTAGGCTCACCCAGCCACATAATAATACACACAGGCACAAACGACCTCAGAGCACAGCAGGAAAGGGTGGCCACAGCACTGAAGGGAGTGATTGAAAAGGCTTCTTCTACTTTCCCCAATGCACAAGTGGTTATCTCCACCCTGCTACCACGAAAAGACTTCCACCCCGCCACAATACAGTGGGTAAATGTGCCTCAAAACCAAATGTTTTCCTGGCCCACCACTCCACCCTGGACTTGAACAGCCTCTATGACCAGATCCACCTCTACAAGGCAGCAGTGCCCACCACTCCACCCTGGACTTGAACAGCCTCTATGACCAGATCCACCTCTACAAGGCAGCAGTGCCCACCACTCCACCCTGGACTTGAACAGCCTCTATGACCAGATCCACCTCTACAAGGCAGCAGTGCCCACCACTCCACCCTGGACTTGAACAGCCTCTATGACCAGATCCACCTCTACAAGGCAGCAGTGCCCACCACTCCACCCTGGACTTGAACAGCCTCTATGACCAGATCCACCTCTATAAGGCAGCAGTGCCCACCACTCCACCCTGGACTTGAACAGCCTCTATGACCAGATCCACCTCTACAAGGCAGCAGTGCCCACCACTCCACCCTGGACTTGAACAGCCTCTATGACCAGATCCACCTCTACAAGGCAGCAGTGCCCACCACTCCACCCTGGACTTGAACAGCCTCTATGACCAGATCCACCTCTACAAGGCAGCAGTGCCCACCACTCCACCCTGGACTTGAACAGCCTCTATGACCAGATCCACCTCTACAAGGCAGCAGTGCCCACCACTCCACCCTGGACTTGAACAGACTCTATGACCAGATCCACCTCTACAAGGCAGCAGTGCCCACCACTCCACCCTGGACTTGAACAGCCTCTATGACCAGATCCACCTCTACAAGGCAGCAGTGCCCACCACTCCACCCTGGACTTGAACAGCCTCTATGACCAGATCCACCTCTACAAGGCAGCAGTGCCCACCACTCCACCCTGGACTTGAACAGCCTCTATGACCAGATCCACCTCTACAAGGCAGCAGTGCCCACCACTCCACCCTGGACTTGAACAGCCTCTATGACCAGATCCACCTCTGCCCGGACTCTAAAGGACATCGCTCTCAAACGTATCCCCAACACTTCACACAGGAGCAACAGATTAATAGACACCCCACCCAAATGTTTTATTGGCATGGGAAACATATGTTAACATTACCAAAGCAAGTGAAGGAGATAATAAACAAAAGTGAAATAAACAATACAAATTAACAGTAAACATTACACATACAGAAGTTTCAAAACAATAAAGACATTACAAATGTTTAGGACCTTCAGCCACGCTCAAGGTCCTAAACGATATCTTAACCGCCATCGATAAGAAACATTACTGTGCAGCCGTATTCATTGATCTGGCCAAGGCTTTTGACTCTGTCAATCACCATATCCTCATCGGCAGACTCGACACTCTTGGTTTCTCAAATGATTGCCTCGCCTGGTTCACCAACTACTTCTCTGATAGAGTTCAGTGTGTCAAATCGGAGGGTCTGCTGTCCGGACCTCTGGCAGTCTCTATGGGGGTGCCACAGGGTTCAATTCTTGGACCGACTCTCTTCTCTGTATACATCAATGAGGTCGCTCTTGCTGCTGGTGAGTCCCTGATCCACCTCTACGCAGACGACACCATTCTGTATACTTCCGGCCCTTCTTTGGACACTGTGTTAACAACCCTCCAGGCAAGCTTCAATGCCATACAACTCTCCTTCCGTGGCCTCCAATTGCTCTTAAATACAAGTAAAACTAAATGCATGCTCTTCAACCGATAGCTACCTGCACCTACCCGCCTGTCCAACATCACTACTCTGGACGGCTCTGACTTAGAATACGTGGACAACTACAAATACTTAGGTGTCTGGTTAGACTGTAAACTCTCCTTCCAGACCCATATCAAACATCTCCAATCCAAAGTTAAATCTAGAATTGGCTTCCTATTTCGCAACAAAGCATCCTTCACTCATGCTGCCAAACATACCCTTGTAAAACTGACCATCCTACCAATCCTCGACTTTGGCGATGTCATTTACAAAATAGCCTCCAATACCCTACTCAACAAATTGGATGCAGTCTATCACAGTGCAATCCGTTTTATCACCAAAGCCCCATATACTACCCACCATTGCGACCTGTACGCTCTCGTTGGCTGGCCCTCGCTTCATACTCGTCGCCAAACCCACTGGCTCCATGTCATCTACAAGACCCTGCTAGGTAAAGTCCCCCCTTATCTCAGCTCGCTGGTCACCATAGCATCTCCCACCTGTAGCACACGCTCCAGCAGGTATATCTCTCTAGTCACCCCCAAAACCAATTCTTTCTTTGGCCGCCTCTCCTTCCAGTTCTCTGCTGCCAATGACTGGAACGAACTACAAAAATCTCTGAAACTGGAAACACTTATCTCCCTCACTAGCTTTAAGCACCAACTGTCAGAGCAGCTCACAGATTACTGCACCTGTACATAGACCACCTATAATTTAGCCCAAACAACTACCTCTTTCCCAACTGTATTTAATTTTTATTTATTTATTTATTTTGCTCCTTTGCACCCCATTATTTTTATTTCTACTTTGCACATTCTTCCATTGCAAAACTACCATTCCAGTATTTACTTGCTATATTGTATTTACTTTGCCACCATGGCCTTTTTTGCCTTTACCTCCCTTCTCACCTCATTTGCTCACATTGTATATAGACTTGTTTATACTGCATTATTGACTGTATGTTTGTTTTTACTCCATGTGTAACTCTGTGTCGTTTTATCTGTCGAACTGCTTTGCTTTATCTTGGCCAGGTCGCAATTGTAAATGAGAACTTGTTCTCAACTAGTCCTACCTGGTTAAATAAAGGTGTTCTCAACTAGCCTACCTGGTTAAATGAAGGTGTTCTCAACTAGCCTACCTGGTTAAATAAAGGTGTTCTCAACTAGTCCTACCTGGTTAAATAAAGGTGTTCTCAACTAGTCCTACCTGGTTAAATAAAGGTGTTCTCAACTAGCCTACCTGGTTAAATAAAGGTGTTCTCAACTAGCCTACCTGGTTAAATAAAGGTGTTCTCAACTAGCCCTACCTGGTTAAATAAAGGTGTTTCTCAACTTGCCTACCTGGTTAAATAAAGGTGTTCTCAACTTGCCTACCTGGTTAAATAAATTTGTTCTCAACTAGCCTACCTGGTTAAATAAGGTGTTCTCAACTAGCCTACCTGGTTAAATAAAGGTGTTCTCAACTTGCCTACCTGGTTAAATAAAGGTGTTCTCAACTAGCCTACCTGGTTAAATAAAGGTGTTCTCAACTAGCCTACCTGGTTAAATAAAGGTGTTCTCAACTAGCCTACCTGGTTAAATAAAGGTGTTCTCAACTAGCCTACCTGGTTAAATAAAGGTGTTCTCAACTAGCCTACCTGGTTAAATAAAGGTGTTCTCAACTAGTCCTACCTGGTTAAATAAAGGTGTTCTCAACTAGCCTACCTGGTTAAATAAAGGTGTTCTCAACTAGTCCTACCTGGTTAAATAAAGGTGTTCTCAACTAGTCCTACCTGGTTAAATAAAGGTGTTCTCAACTAGTCCTACCTGGTTAAATAAAGGTGTTCTCAACTAGTCCTACCTGGTTAAATAAAGGTGTTCTCAACTAGCCTACCTGGTTAAATAAAGGTGTTCTCAACTTGCCTACCTGGTTAAATAAAGGTGTTCTCAACTAGCCTACCTGGTTAAATAAAGGTGTTCTCAACTAGCCTACCTGGT
Source organism: Oncorhynchus kisutch (assembly GCF_002021735.2). Taxonomy (NCBI): domain Eukaryota; kingdom Metazoa; phylum Chordata; class Actinopteri; order Salmoniformes; family Salmonidae; genus Oncorhynchus; species Oncorhynchus kisutch. The sequence goes on from NC_034187.2 coordinate 85,272,994, forward strand.
TAAATAAAGGTGTTCTCAACTAGCCTACCTGGTTAAATAAAGGTGTTCTCAACTAGCCTACCTGGTTAAATAAAGGTGTTCTCAACTAGCCTACCTGGTTAAATAAAGGTGTTCTCAACTAGCCTACCCGGTTAAATAAAGGTGTTCTCAACTTGCCTACCTGGTTAAATAAAGGTGTTCTCAACTAGCCTACCTGGTTAAATAAAGGTGTTCTCAACTAGCCTACCTGGTTAAATAAAGGTGTTCTCAACTAGCCTACCTGGTTAAATAAAGGTGTTCTCAACTTGCCTACCTGGTTAAATAAAGGTGTTCTCAACTAGCCTACCTGGTTAAATAAAGGTGTTCTCAACTTGCCTACCTGGTTAAATAAAGGTGTTCTCAACTAGCCTACCTGGTTAAATAAAGGTGTTCTCAACTAGCCTACCTGGTTAAATAAAGGTGTTCTCAACTAGCCTACCTGGTTAAATAAAGGTGTTCTCAACTAGCCTACCTGGTTAAATAAAGGTGTTCTCAACTAGCCTACCCGGTTAAATAAAGGTATTCTCAACTAGCCTACCTGGTTAAATAAAGGTGTTCTCAACTAGCCTACCTGGTTAAATAAAGGTGAAATAAAAAAATAAAAAAAATAAAAATATATATATATACAGTGTTGTAACAATGTACAAATAGTTAAAGTACAGAGAGAGCAACATCTAACGCAGCAGAACCTGGAAAAACCATCAAACACAACACTGAGTGAGTAATGTGCAGTCTGAACCTACATTTGAAGACCAAAAGTTAAAAAAACAATCTCTAGTTAAATATTGTTTTATAAAGCTTAATAAATAAGGCTACTAAGCTGCTAAGCTGCTAGGACAGAATCTGGCTGCTACTTCAATTAGAACTGGTGTGAAGTGAGAGGTGTGAACATGATTGAGCCTAACAACGGCAAGAGAGTTTCACAGCACCTCAGCCACCCAAGAGCAGAGGCCTTGGAGTCCCCCATGGCTAATCCCTGTGGAGAGGTCATTACAGTACAGTACCCCATAGATATTAAAAACAACACTGCACAGAATAAGTACAACAAAAAGCTCCTCAGGGACACTATTTGCTGACTGCCACAAAGAGGGGAACGTAAGCAACTTCATTTTCCACACAGACCCCTGACACGGTGCTATATTAACCAGACCATCCCCTGGCACAGTGCTATATTAACCAGACCATCCCCTGGTACAGTGCTATATTAACCAGACCATCCCCTGGCACAGTGCTATATTAACCAGACCATCCCCTGGTACAGTGCTATATTAACCAGACCATCCCCTGGCACAGTGCTATATTAACCAGACCATCCCCTGGTACAGTGCTATATTAACCAGACCATCTCCTGGTACAGTGCTATATTAACCAGACCATCCCCTGGCACAGTGCTATATTAACCAGACCATCCCCTGGCACAGTGCTATATTAACCAGACCATCCCCTGGTACAGTGCTATATTAACCAGACCATCCCCTGGTACAGTGCTATATTAACCAGACCATCCCCTGGTATATTAACCAGACCATCCCCTGGTACAGTGTTATATTAACCAGACCATCCCCTGGTACAGTGCTATATTAACCAGACCATCCCCTGGTATATTAACCAGACCATCCCCTGGTACAGTGCTATATTAACCAGACCATCCCCATGTAAAGTGTTATATTAACCAGACCATCCCCTGGTACAGTGTTATATTAACCAGACCATCCCCTGGTACAGTGCTATATTAACCAGACCATCCCCTGGTACAGTGCTATATTAACCAGACCATCCCCTGGTACAGTGCTATATTAACCAGACCATCCCCTGGTACAGTGTTATATTAACCAGACCATCCCCTGGTACAGTGCTATATTAACCAGACCATCCCCTGGTATATTAACCAGACCATCCCCTGGTACAGTGTTATATTAACCAGACCATCCCCTGGTACAGTGTTATATTAACCAGACCATCCCCTGGTACAGTGCTATATTAACCAGACCATCCCCTGGTATATTAACCAGACCATCCCCTGGTACAGTGCTATATTAACCAGACCATCCCCCTGGTGTATTAACCAGACCATCCCCTGGTACAGTGTTATATTAACCAGACCATCCCCTGGTACAGTGCTATATTAACCAGACCATCCCCTGGTACAGTGCTATATTAACCAGACCATCCCCTGGCACAGTGCTATATTAACCAGACCATCCCCTGGCACAGTGCTATATTAACCAGACCATCCCCTGGTACAGTGCTATATTAACCAGACCATCCCCTGACACAGTGCTATATTAACCAGACCATCCCCTGGCACAGTGCTATATTAACCAGACCATCCCCTGGTACAGTGCTATATTAACCAGACCATCCCCTGGCACAGTGCTATATTAACCAGACCATCCCCTGGTACAGTGCTATATTAACCAGACCATCCCCTGGCACAGTGCTATATTAACCAGACCATCCCCTGGTACAGTGCTATATTAACCAGACCATCCCCTGGTACAGTGTTATATTAACCAGACCATCCCCTGGTACAGTGCTATATTAACCAGACCATCCCCTGGTATATTAACCAGACCATCCCCTGGTACAGTGTTATATTAACCAGACCATCCCCTGGTACAGTGTTATATTAACCAGACCATCCCCTGGTACAGTGCTATATTAACCAGACCATCCCCTGGTATATTAACCAGACCATCCCCTGGTACAGTGCTATATTAACCAGACCATCCCCTGGTATATTAACCAGACCATCCCCTGGTACAGTGTTATATTAACCAGACCATCCCCTGGTACAGTGCTATATTAACCAGACCATCCCCTGACACAGTGCTATATTAACCAGATCATCCCCTGGTACAGTGCTATATTAACCAGACCATCCCCTGGCACAGTGCTATATTAACCAGACCATCCCCTGGTACAGTGCTATATTAACCAGACCATCCCCTGACACAGTGTTATATTAACCAGACCATCCCCTGGTACAGTGCTATATTAACCAGACCATCCCCTGACACAGTGCTATATTAACCAGACCATCCCCTGGCACAGTGCTATATTAACCAGACCATCCCCTGACACAGTGCTATATTAACCAGACCATCCCCTGGTACAGTGCTATATTAACCAGACCATCCCCTGGCACAGTGCTATATTAACCAGACCATCCCCTGGCACAGTGCTATATTAACCAGACCATCCCCTGGTACAGTGCTATATTAACCAGACCATCCCCTGACACAGTGCTATATTAACCAGACCATCCCCTGGCACAGTGCTATATTAACCAGACCATCCCCTGGCACAGTGCTATATTAACCAGACCATCCCCTGGTACAGTGCTATATTAACCAGACCATCCCCTGGCACAGTGCTATATTAACCAGACCATCCCCTGGTACAGTGCTATATTAACCAGACCATCCCCTGGCACAGTGCTATATTAACCAGACCATCCCCTGGCACAGTGCTATATTAACCAGACCATCCCCTGGCACAGTGCTATATTAACCAGACCATCCCCTGGCACAGTGCTATATTAACCAGACCATCCCCTGGTACAGTGCTATATTAACCAGACCATCCCCTGGCACAGTGCTATATTAACCAGACCATCCCCTGGCACAGTGCTATATTAACCAGACCATCCCCTGGTACAGTGCTATATTAACCAGACCATCCCCTGGCACAGTGCTATATTAACCAGACCATCCCCTGGTACAGTGCTATATTAACCAGACCATCCCCTGGCACATTGCTATATTAACCAGACCATCCCCTGGCACAGTGCTATATTAACCAGACCATCCCCTGGTACAGTGCTATATTAACCAGACCATCCCCTGGTACAGTGCTATATTAACCAGACCATCCCCTGGCACAGTGCTATATTAACCAGACCATCCCCTGGCACAGTGCTATATTAACCAGACCATCCCCTGGCACAGTGCTATATTAACCAGACCATCTCCTGGTACAGTACTATATTAACCAGACCATCCCCTGGTATATTAACCAGACCATCCCCTGGTATATTAACCAGACCATCCCCTGGTACAGTGCTATATTAACCAGACCATCCCCTGGTACAGTGCTATATTAACCAGACCATCCCCTGGTATATTAACCAGACCATCCCCTGGTACAGTGCTATATTAACCAGACCATCCCCTGGTACAGTGTTATATTAACCAGACCATCCCATGGTACAGTGTTATATTAACCAGACCATCCCCTGGTACAGTGTTATATTAACCAGACCATCCCCTGGTACAGTGCTATATTAACCAGACCATCCCCTGGTATATTAACCAGACCATCCCCTGGTACAGTGTTATATTAACCAGACCATCCCCTGGTACAGTGTTATATTAACCAGACCAGCCACTGGTACAGTGCTATATTAACCAGACCATCCCCTGGTATATTAACCAGACCATCCCCTGGTACAGTGCTATATTAACCAGACCATCCCCTGGTGTATTAACCAGACCATCCCCTGGTACAGTGTTATATTAACCAGACCATCCCCTGGTACAGTGCTATATTAACCAGACCATCCCCTGGTACAGTGCTATATTAACCAGACCATCCCCTGGCACAGTGCTATATTAACCAGACCATCCCCTGGCACAGTGCTATATTAACCAGACCATCCCCTGGTACAGTGCTATATTAACCAGACCATCCCCTGACACAGTGCTATATTAACCAGACCATCCCCTGGCACAGTGCTATATTAACCAGACCATCCCCTGGTGTATTAACCAGACCATCCCCTGGTACAGTGTTATATTAACCAGACCATCCCCTTGTACAGTGCTATATTAACCAGACCATCCCCTGGTACAGTGCTATATTAACCAGACCATCCCCTGGCACAGTGCTATATTAACCAGACCATCCCCTGGCACAGTGCTATATTAACCAGACCATCCCCTGGTACAGTGCTATATTAACCAGACCATCCCCTGACACAGTGCTATATTAACCAGACCATCCCCTGGCACAGTGCTATATTAACCAGACCATCCCCTGGCACAGTGCTATATTAACCAGACCATCCCCTGGTACAGTACTATATTAACCAGACCATCCCCTGGCACAGTGCTATATTAACCAGACCATCCCCTGGCACAGTGCTATATTAACCAGACCATCCCCTGGTACAGTGCTATATTAACCAGACCATCCCCTGGCACAGTGCTATATTAACCAGACCATCCCCTGGCACAGTGCTATATTAACCAGACCATCCCCTGGTACAGTGCTATATTAACCAGACCATCCCCTGGCACAGTGCTATATTAACCAGACCATCCCCTGGTACAGTGCTATATTAACCAGACAATCCCCTGGTACAGTGTTATATTAACCAGACCATCCCCTGGTACAGTGCTATATTAACCAGACCATCCCCTGGTATATTAACCAGACCATCCCCTGGTACAGTGTTATATTAACCAGACCATCCCCTGGTACAGTGTTATATTAACCAGACCATCCCCTGGTACAGTGCTATATTAACCAGACCATCCCCTGGTATATTAACCAGACCATCCCCTGGTACAGTGCTATATTAACCAGACCATCCCCTGGTATATTAACCAGACCATCCCCTGGTACAGTGTTATATTAACCAGACCATCCCCTGGTACAGTGCTATATTAACCAGACCATCCCCTGGTACAGTGCTATATTAACCAGACCATCCCCTGGCACAGTGCTATATTAACCAGACCATCCCCTGGCACAGTGCTATATTAACCAGACCATCCCCTGGTACAGTGCTATATTAACCAGACCATCCCCTGACACAGTGCTATATTAACCAGACCATCCCCTGGCACAGTGCTATATTAACCAGACCATCCCCTGGCACAGTGCTATATTAACCAGACCATCCCCTGGTACAGTGCTATATTAACCAGACCATCCCCTGGCACAGTGCTATATTAACCAGACCATCCCCTGGCACAGTGCTATATTAACCAGACCATCCCCTGGTACAGTGCTATATTAACCAGACCATCCCCTGGCATGACACAGTGCTATATTAACCAGACCATCCCCTGACACAGTGCTATATTAACCAGACCATCCCCTGACACAGTGCTATATTAACCAGACCATCCCCTGGCACAGTGCTATATTAACCAGACCATCCCCTGGCACAGTGCTATATTAACCAGACCATCCCCTGGTACAGTGCTATATTAACCAGACCATCCCCTGGTACAGTGCTATATTAACCAGACCATCCCCTGGTACAGTACTATATTAACCAGACCATCCCCTGACACAGTGTTATATTAACCAGACCATCCCCTGACACAGTGCTATATTAACCAGACCATCCCCTGGCACAGTGCTATATTAACCTGACCATCTCCTGGCACAGTGCTATATTAACCAGATCATGCCCTGGCACAGTGCTATATTAACCAGACCATCCCCTGGCACAGTGCTATATTAACCAGACCATCCCCTGGTACAGTGCTATATTAACCAGACCATCCCCTGACACAGTGCTATATTAACCAGACCATCCCCTGGCACAGTGCTATATTAACCAGACCATCCCCTGGTGTATTAACCAGACCATCCCCTGGTACAGTGTTATATTAACCAGACCATCCCCTGGTACAGTGCTATATTAACCAGACCATCCCCTGGTACAGTGCTATATTAACCAGACCATCCCCTGGCACAGTGCTATATTAACCAGACCATCCCCTGGCACAGTGCTATATTAACCAGACCATCCCCTGGTACAGTGCTATATTAACCAGACCATCCCCTGACACAGTGCTATATTAACCAGACCATCCCCTGGCACAGTGCTATATTAACCAGACCATCCCCTGGCACAGTGCTATATTAACCAGACCATCCCCTGGTACAGTACTATATTAACCAGACCATCCCCTGGCACAGTGCTATATTAACCAGACCATCCCCTGGCACAGTGCTATATTAACCAGACCATCCCCTGGTACAGTGCTATATTAACCAGACCATCCCCTGGCACAGTGCTATATTAACCAGACCATCCCCTGGCACAGTGCTATATTAACCAGACCATCCCCTGGTACAGTGCTATATTAACCAGACCATCCCCTGGCACAGTGCTATATTAACCAGACCATCCCCTGGTACAGTGCTATATTAACCAGACAATCCCCTGGTACAGTGTTATATTAACCAGACCATCCCCTGGTACAGTGCTATATTAACCAGACCATCCCCTGGTATATTAACCAGACCATCCCCTGGTACAGTGTTATATTAACCAGACCATCCCCTGGTACAGTGTTATATTAACCAGACCATCCCCTGGTACAGTGCTATATTAACCAGACCATCCCCTGGTATATTAACCAGACCATCCCCTGGTACAGTGCTATATTAACCAGACCATCCCCTGGTATATTAACCAGACCATCCCCTGGTACAGTGTTATATTAACCAGACCATCCCCTGGTACAGTGCTATATTAACCAGACCATCCCCTGGTACAGTGCTATATTAACCAGACCATCCCCTGGCACAGTGCTATATTAACCAGACCATCCCCTGGCACAGTGCTATATTAACCAGACCATCCCCTGGTACAGTGCTATATTAACCAGACCATCCCCTGACACAGTGCTATATTAACCAGACCATCCCCTGGCACAGTGCTATATTAACCAGACCATCCCCTGGCACAGTGCTATATTAACCAGACCATCCCCTGGTACAGTGCTATATTAACCAGACCATCCCCTGGCACAGTGCTATATTAACCAGACCATCCCCTGGCACAGTGCTATATTAACCAGACCATCCCCTGGTACAGTGCTATATTAACCAGACCATCCCCTGGCATGACACAGTGCTATATTAACCAGACCATCCCCTGACACAGTGCTATATTAACCAGACCATCCCCTGACACAGTGCTATATTAACCAGACCATCCCCTGACACAGTGTTATATTAACCAGACCATCCCCTGACACAGTGCTATATTAACCAGACCATCCCCTGGCACAGTGCTATATTAACCTGACCATCTCCTGGCACAGTGCTATATTAACCAGATCATGCCCTGGCACAGTGCTATATTAACCAGACCATCCCCTGGTGTATTAACCAGACCATCCCCTGGTACAGTGTTATATTAACCAGACCATCCCCTGGTACAGTGCTATATTAACCAGACCATCCCCTGGTACAGTGCTATATTAACCAGACCATCCCCTGGCACAGTGCTATATTAACCAGACCATCCCCTGGCACAGTGCTATATTAACCAGACCATCCCCTGGTACAGTGCTATATTAACCAGACCATCCCCTGACACAGTGCTATATTAACCAGACCATCCCCTGGCACAGTGCTATATTAACCAGACCATCCCCTGGCACAGTGCTATATTAACCAGACCATCCCCTGGTACAGTACTATATTAACCAGACCATCCCCTGGCACAGTGCTATATTAACCAGACCATCCCCTGGCACAGTGCTATATTAACCAGACCATCCCCTGGTACAGTGCTATATTAACCAGACCATCCCCTGGCACAGTGCTATATTAACCAGACCATCCCCTGGCACAGTGCTATATTAACCAGACCATCCCCTGGTACAGTGCTATATTAACCAGACCATCCCCTGGCACAGTGCTATATTAACCAGACCATCCCCTGGTACAGTGCTATATTAACCAGACAATCCCCTGGTACAGTGTTATATTAACCAGACCATCCCCTGGTACAGTGCTATATTAACCAGACCATCCCCTGGTATATTAACCAGACCATCCCCTGGTACAGTGTTATATTAACCAGACCATCCCCTGGTACAGTGTTATATTAACCAGACCATCCCCTGGTACAGTGCTATATTAACCAGACCATCCCCTGGTATATTAACCAGACCATCCCCTGGTACAGTGCTATATTAACCAGACCATCCCCTGGTATATTAACCAGACCATCCCCTGGTACAGTGTTATATTAACCAGACCATCCCCTGGTACAGTGCTATATTAACCAGACCATCCCCTGGTACAGTGCTATATTAACCAGACCATCCCCTGGCACAGTGCTATATTAACCAGACCATCCCCTGGCACAGTGCTATATTAACCAGACCATCCCCTGGTACAGTGCTATATTAACCAGACCATCCCCTGACACAGTGCTATATTAACCAGACCATCCCCTGGCACAGTGCTATATTAACCAGACCATCCCCTGGCACAGTGCTATATTAACCAGACCATCCCCTGGTACAGTGCTATATTAACCAGACCATCCCCTGGCACAGTGCTATATTAACCAGACCATCCCCTGGCACAGTGCTATATTAACCAGACCATCCCCTGGTACAGTGCTATATTAACCAGACCATCCCCTGGCATGACACAGTGCTATATTAACCAGACCATCCCCTGACACAGTGCTATATTAACCAGATCATGCCCTGGCACAGTGCTATATTAACCAGACCATCCCCTGACACAGTGTTATATTAACCAGACCATCCCCTGACACAGTGCTATATTAACCAGACCATCCCCTGGCACAGTGCTATATTAACCTGACCATCTCCTGGCACAGTGCTATATTAACCAGATCATGCCCTGGCACAGTGCTATATTAACCAGACCATCCCCTGGTACAGTGCTATATTAACCAGACCATCTCCTGACACAGTGCTATATTAACCAGACCATTCCCTGGCACAGTGCTATATTAACCAGACCATTCCCTGCAGTAATGGTGCAGTCTGGGACAGTAATGGAGCATTCTGGGACAGTAATGCCCTAATCACTAGTCATGCCCTAAACACTAGTCATGCCCTAAACACTAGTCATGCCCTAAACACTAGTCATGCCCTAAACACTAGTCATGCCCTAAACACTAGTCATGCCCTAAACACTAGGCATGCCCTAAACACTAGTCATGCCCTAAACACTAGTCATGCCCTAAACACTAGTCATGCCCTAAACACTAGGCATGCCCTAAACACTAGTCATGCCCTAAACACTAGTCATGCCCTAAACACTAGTCATGCCCTAAACACTAGGCATGCCCTAAACACTAGTCATGCCCTAAACACTAGTCATGCCCTAAACACTAGTCATGCCCTAAACACTAGTCATGCCCTAAACACTAGTCATGCCCTAAACACTAGGCATGCCCTAAACACTAGGCATGCCCTGGAGCTGTTGTCAGAGGACAGACTAAGGTCTCCCATCCACATCATAATCCACACGGGCACAAACGACCTGAGGGCTCAGCAGGAAAGGGTGGCCACAGCACTGAAGGGAGTGATTGAAAAAGACTTCCACCCTGCTACCATGGACATGCTTCCACCCTGCTACCATGGACATGCTTCCACCCTGCTACCATGGACATGCTTCTACCCTGCTACCATGGACATGCTTCCACTCTGCTACCATGGACATGCTTCCACTCTGCTACCATGGACATGCTTCCACTCTGCTACCATGGACATGCTTCCACCCTGCTACCATGGACATGCTTCTACCCTGCTACCATGGACATGCTTCCACCCTGCTACCATGAACATGCTTCCACCCTGCTACCATGGACATGCTTCCACTCTGCTACCATGGACATGCTTCCACCCTGCTACCATGGACATGCTTCCACTCTGCTACCATGAACATGCTTCCACTCTGCTACCATGGACATGCTTCCACCCTGCTACCATGGACATGCTTCCACTCTGCTACCATACAGCGGGTGAATGCAAGCAATTCGTGAGACTGTGCCTCAAAACCTAATGTCCACCTGGCCCTCCACCCTGGACTTGAACAGCCTTTACAACCAGGTCCACCTCTACAAGGCAGCAATACCAACTTTTGCCAGGTCCCTGAAGGACGTCACCCTCAACCGTAGCCCCAGCACCTCACACATGAGCAACAGAGCAACGGACTGCAAAACCCCCTCCCGAAGGAACTGCACCGAGAGAATCCACGCCAAGCGGACCTACACCCAGACCCCAGCATCACCAGCCACACCCCAAAACCCCCCAAACAAACCCTGGCCACACCCTATATAGGCCCCCCCTTATCAGACTTATTCCCATTCTGCCCCCTGCCCCTGCAGCAAGGACTTCAACATGTCAGCAGGACACAACAATTATCCATACCTCGGCCTAAACATCAGCGCCACAGGTACCTTTCACAGAGCTGTGAACGATCTGAGAGACAAGGCAAGAAGGGCATTCTATACCATCAAAAGGAACATCAAATTCGACATACCAATTAGGATCTGTCTCAAAATACTGGAATCAGTTCTAGAACCCATTGCCCTTTATGGTTGTGAGGTCTGGGGTCCGCTCACCAACCAAGACTTCACAAAATGGGACAAACACCAAATTGAGACTCTGCATGTAGACTTCTGCAAAAATATCCTCCGTGTACAACGTAGAACACCAAATAATGCATGCAGAGCAGAATTAGGCCGATACCCACTAATGATCAAAATCCAGAAAAGAGCTGTTAAATTCTACAACCACCTAAAAGGAAGTGATTCCCAGACCTTCCATAACAAAGCCATCACCTACAGAGACATGAACCTGGAGAAGAGTCCCCTAAGCAAGCTGGTCCTGGGGCTCTGTTCACAAACACAAACACACCCCACAGAGCCCCAGGACAGCAATATAATTAGACCAAACCAAACCTGGAGACCCTATTTATTGCACATCGTTACAACCCTGTATATAGACATACGATGACATTTGAAATGTCTTTATTCTTCTGGATCTTTTGTGAGTGTAATGTTTACTATTAATTTGTTTCGCATATTTCACTTTTGTTTATTATCTACTTCACTTGCTTTGCCAATGTTAAAATATGTTTCCCATGCCAATAAAGCCATTCAATTGAATTGAAATTGAATTGAAAGGGAGAGACAGAGACAGGGGGGTAGAGAGAGAGAGAGAGGGAGAGATAAAGAGAGAGAGAGAGAGAGGGAGAGATAAAGAGAGAGAGAGGGAGAGAGAGAGGGGAGGGTAGAGACACAGAGATGAGGGTAGAGACAGAGAGAGAGGGAGAGACACAGAGATGAGGGTAGAGACTGAGAGGAGGGTAGAGACTGAGAGGAGGGTAGAGACACAGAGAGGAGGATAGAGACAGAGAGGAGGGTAGAGACAGAGAGGAGGGTAGAGACTGGTTGGTAGAGACAGAGAGGAGGGTAGAGACAGAGAGGAGGGTAGAGACACAGAGGAGGGTAGAGACACAGAGAGGAGGGTAGAGACAGAGAGGAGGGTAGAGACAGAGAGGAGGGTAGAGACAGAGAGGAGGGTAGAGACTGGTTGGTAGAGACAGATAGGAGGGTAGAGACACAGAGAGGAGGGTATAGACAGAGAGGAGGGTAGAGACAGAGAGGAGGGTAGAAACAGAGAGGAGTGTAGAGACAGAGAGGAGGGTAGAGACAGAGAGGAGGGTAGAGACAGAGAGGAGGGTAGAGACACAGAGGAGGGTAGAGACAGAGAGGAGGGTAGAGACTGAGAGGAGGTTCGAGACTGGATCGGAGGGTAGAGACTGAGAGGAGGGTAGAGTCTGGTTGGTAGAGACAGAGTGGAGGGTAGAGACTGGTTGGTAGAGACAGAGAGGAGGGTAGAGACATAGAGGAGGGTAGAGACAGAGAGGAGGGTAGAGACTGGTTGGTAGAGAGAGAGAGGAGGGTAGAGACTGGTTGGTAGAGACAGAGAGGAGGGTAGAGACACAGAGGAGGGTAGAGACTGGTTGGTAGAGACAAGAGAGGAGGGTAGAGACAGAGAGGAGGGTAGAGACACAGAGAGGAGGGTAGAGACACAGAGAGGAGGGTAGAGACTGGTTTGTGGAAACACAGAGAGGAGGGAAACATTTTACAATTTATATTGGTAATTTTAATTGGTGGCAGACAAACAAATTAATTTCTTTCTCTTTTAAGTAATTGGCTCTCTGTTTTTTTTCGGCGGAGCTGTGAGTTGGTTGAGTTGGTTGAGTTGGTTATCATTTTGCATCGAACAGTCATCATTTGTGTCACGGATCCCTCTGGAACTTTCCATTGTGCACACCTGGCCCCTATTCCCACTGATTAGTGCTTGTATAAATGTGCCCTTTGGTTTCCATTGTGCTCTCGATTATTGTTCCAATGTCCGTTGGTGCGTGTGAGTACCTGTGCTGTGTGGTTTGGGCTTTCGTGCCCTTGTGGATTGCGCAGATGATTACGGATCTCGTGTTAATCATTGTGTTATTTATTATTATTATTTTATTATTATTTATTTATTCCTCGCTCTTTTTCTTGGAGTTTCAACCCTGTGTTTTAGTTAGGTGTATGTTTGGTCTTCGTCCCCATGGCTTAACTTCTTGGTGACAGGGGGGCAGTATTTTCACGTCCGGATGAAATGCATGTCCAAATTCAACTGCCTGCTACTCATCCCCAGAAGATAAGATATGCATATTATTATTACATTTGGATAGAAAACACCCTGACGTTTCTAGAACTGTTTGAATCATGTCTGTGAGTATAACAGAACTTATTTAGCAGGCGGAACCCCGAGGACAAACCATTCAGATTGTTTTGTTTGTTTTGAGGTTAGTCTCTTTTCATTGGGAATCCAGATTTCTAAGGGACCTTCTTGCAGTTCCTACCGCTTCCACTGGATGTCACCAGTATTTAGAAATTGGTTGAGGTTTTTCCTTTGTGTAATGAAGAAGTACGGCCATCTTGAACGAGGGTTACTTGAAGTGTACTGTTAGATAAAGGCGCGTGACCAGAAAGCTAGCTACAGTTTGTTTTCCTCCTGTATTGAACACAGATCATCCCGTCTTCAATTTTATCAATTATTTACGTTAACAAATACCTAAAGTTGTATTACAAAAGTAATTTGAAATGTTTTTGAGATATTTTGTAGTCACGTTGCGCAAGTTGAAACCGGTGTTTTTCTGGATCAAACTCGCCAAATAAATTGACATTTTGGATATATATCGACGGAATTAATCGAACAAAAGGACCATTTGTGATGTTTATGGGACATATTGGAGTGCCAACAAAAGAAGCTCATATGACACGTTGGCTGGATTCACAACAAGTGTAGCTTTAGCTTTAATTTGCTATCTTGCATGTGTGATTTAAATGAGTTATATTTTTATAGTAATTTACTTGAAATTGCCGCCAGCGTACAACATATCCCAGAGAGGTTAAATTATTAAAATTTGAACATTTTATAAAACGGAAACCGAATGTCCGAGATACTTCGTTCGATGACTTCCCGGAAGAAGTTTCTCATCAACATACGGCAAATGTCAAAATGTTCTCTTCATGTATGCTAGTATTAATAGGGTATTAACAAAACCCGTAATACGCATCTGTCTCCTGACTCTCTTCACACCAACGTGACAATTTGACCGTCGTTGTTTAAAGTGTCATTCATAAACATGATACCTTCCTTATACATTCCCTCCAAGTAATGTGGTTCATCGTCTAACATTGGAGTTGATTATCTACTGTAACATAACGTATATTTACCGTCTTCTGGAGTATAACATTGTGGTGGTGTGCCAGGACAACTAAAGGAGTGGATCGTGGACTTACAGGAAAGGCGGAGGGCCGAGCATAACTCCTATTCACAAGACTTAATAAATTAGATAAGGAGGTAGTTAGTAGACTTAATAAATTGCTAAGGAGGTAGTTAGTAGACTTAATACATTGGATAAGGAGGTAGTTAGTAGACTTAATAAATTGGATAAGGAGGTAGTTAGTAGACGTAATACATTGGATAAGTAGATAGTTAGTAGACTTAATACATTGGATAAGGAGGTAGTTAGTAGACTTAATAAATTGGATAAGGAGGTAGTTAGTAGACTTAATAAATTGGATAGTAGTTACAGTGGATAGTAGTTACAGTGGTGTGAATGGACCAGGTACCAATGTAATACAGTATAACTGTTTACTTGTGAAACAATACAGATTCATTGAATAAACGAAGTACACCGAACAAAAAATATAAACGCGACATGTAAAGTGCTGCTCTTATTTTTTTCTATGAGCAAGAAATAAAAGATCCCAGATAGTTTCCAAAGGTGGGGCACTACAGGAGTATAGATCCCAGATACTTCCCAAAGGTGGGGCACTACAGGAGTATAGATCCCAGATACTTCCCAAAGGTGGGGCACTACAGGAGTATAGATCCCAGATAGTTCCCAAAGGTGGGGCACTACAGGAGTATAGATCCCAGATAGTTTCCAAAGGTGGGGCACTACAGGAGTATAGATCCCAGATAGTTTCCAAAGGTGGGGCACTACAGGAGTATAGATCCCAGATACTTCCCAAAGGTGGGGCACTACAGGAGTATAGATCCCAGATAGTTTCCAAAGGTGGGGCACTACAGGAGTATAGATCCCAGATAGTTTCCAAAGGTGGGGCACTACAGGAGTATAGATCCCAGATAGTTCCCAAAGGTGGGGCACTACAGGAGTATAGATCCCAGATACTTCCCAAAGGTGGGGCACTACAGGAGTATAGATCCCAGATACTTCCCAAAGGTGGGGCACTACAGGAGTATAGATCCCAGATACTTCCCAAAGGTGGGGCACTACAGGAGTATAGATCCCAGATACTTCCCAAAGGTGGGGCACTACAGGAGTATAGATCCCAGATACTTCCCAAAGGTGGGGCACTACAGGAGTATAGATCCCAGATAGTTCCCAAAGGTGGGGCACTACAGGAGTATAGATCCCAGTTACTTCCCAAAGGTGGGGCACTACAGCAGTATAGATCCCAGATAGTTCCCAAAGGTGGGGCACTACAGGAGTATAGATCCCAGATACTTCCCAAAGGTGGGGCACTACAGGAGTATAGATCCCAGATAGTTTCCAAAGGTGGGGCACTACAGGAGTATAGATCCCAGATACTTCCCAAAGGTGGGGCACTACAGGAGTATAGATCCCAGATACTTCCCAAAGGTGGGGCACTACAGGAGTATAGATCCCAGATACTTCCCAAAGGTGGGGCACTACAGGAGTATAGATCCCAGATACTTCCCAAAGGTGGGGCACTACAGGAGTATAGATCCCAGATAGTTCCCAAAGGTGGGGCACTACAGGAGTATAGATCCCAGATAGTTTCCAAAGGTGGGGCACTACAGGAGTATAGATCCCAGATAGTTTCCAAAGGTGGGGCACTACAGGAGTATAGATCCCAGATACTTCCCAAAGGTGGGGCACTACAGGAGTATAGATCCCAGATAGTTTCCAAAGGTGGGGCACTACAGGAGTATAGATCCCAGATAGTTTCCAAAGGTGGGGCACTACAGGAGTATAGATCCCAGATAGTTCCCAAAGGTGGGGCACTACAGGAGTATAGATCCCAGATAGTTCCCAAAGGTGGGGCACTACAGGAGTATAGATCCCAGATACTTCCCAAAGGTGGGGCACTACAGGAGTATAGATCCCAGATACTTCCCAAAGGTGGGGCACTACAGGAGTATAGATCCCAGATACTTCCCAAAGGTGGGGCACTACAGGAGTATAGATCCCAGATACTTCCCAAAGGTGGGGCACTACAGGAGTATAGATCCCAGATAGTTCCCAAAGGTGGGGCACTACAGGAGTATAGATCCCAGTTACTTCCCAAAGGTGGGGCACTACAGGAGTATAGATCCCAGATAGTTCCCAAAGGTGGGGCACTACAGGAGTATAGATCCCAGATACTTCCCAAAGGTGGGGCACTACAGGAGTATAGATCCCAGATAGTTTCCAAAGGTGGGGCACTACAGGAGTATAGATCCCAGATACTTCCCAAAGGTGGGGCACTACAGGAGTATAGATCCCAGATACTTCCCAAAGGTGGGGCACTACAGGAGTATAGATCCCAGATACTTCCCAAAGGTGGGGCACTACAGGAGTATAGATCCCAGATAGTTCCCAAAGGTGGGGCACTACAGGAGTATAGATCCCAGATAGTTTCCAAAGGTGGGGCACTACAGGAGTATAGATCCCAGATAGTTTCCAAAGGTGGGGCACTACAGGAGTATAGATCCCAGATAGTTTCCAAAGGTGGGGCACTACAGGAGTATAGATCCCAGATAGTTTCCAAAGGTGGGGCACTACAGGAGTATAGATCCCAGATAGTTCCCAGAGGTGGGGCACTACAGGAGTATAGATCCCAGATAGTTTCCAAAGGTGGGGCACTGCAGGAGTATAGATCCCAGATAGTTTCCAAAGGTGGGGCACTACAGGAGTATAGATCCCAGATAGTTCCCAAAGGTGGGGCACTACAGGAGTATAGATCCCAGATAGTTTCCAAAGGTGGGGCACTACAGGAGTATAGATCCCAGATAGTTCCCAAAGGTGGGGCACTACAGGAGTATAGATCCCAGATAGTTCCCAAAGGTGGGGCACTACAGGAGTATAGATCCCAGATAGTTTCCAAAGGTGGGGCACTACAGGAGTATAGATCCCAGATACTTCCCAAAGGTGGGGCACTACAGGAGTATAGATCCCAGATAGTTCCCAAAGGTGGGGCACTACAGGAGTATAGATCCCAGATAGTTTCCAAAGGTGGGGCACTACAGGAGTATAGATCCCAGATAGTTTCCAAAGGTGGGGCACTACAGGAGTATAGATCTCAGATAGTTCCCAGAGGTGGGGCACTACAGGAATATAGATGCCAGATAGTTCCCAAAGGTGGGGCACTACAGGAGTATAGATCCCAGATAGTTCCCAGAGGTGGGGCACTACAGGAGTATAGATCTCAGATAGTTCCCAAAGGTGGGGCACTACAGGAGTATAGATCCCAGATAGTTCCCAGAGGTGGGGCACTACAGGAGTATAGATCCCAGATACTTCCCAAAGGTGGGGCACTACAGGAGTATAGATCCCAGATAGTTCCCAGAGGTGGGGCACTACAGGAGTATAGATCCCAGATACTTCCCAAAGGTGGGGCACTACAGGAGTATAGATCCCAGATAGTTCCCAAAGGTGGGGCACTACAGGAGTATAGATCCCAGATAGTTCCCAAAGGTAAGGCACTAAAGGAGTATAGACACCAGATAGTTCCCAAAGGTTGGTCACTACAGGAGTGTAGATCTCAGATAGTTCCAAAAGGTAGGGATCTACAGGAGTATAGACCCCATATGAGTTGGTCAGGCTCCCCAGTGAGTCAGTCAGGCTCCCCAGTTAGTTGGTCAGGCTCCCCATTGAGTCGGTCTGACTCCCCAGTTAGTTGGTCAGGCTCCCCAGTGAGTTGGTCTGGCTCCCCAGTTAGTTGGTCAGGCTCCCCAGTGAGATGGTCTGACTCCCCAGTGAGTTGGTCAGACTCCCCAGTGAGTTGGTTAGGCTCCCCAGTTAGTTGGTCAGACTCCCCAGTGAGTTGGTCAGACTCCCCAGTGAGTTGGTCAGGCTTCCCAGTGAGTTGGTCAGGCTTCCCAGTGAGTTGGTCTGACTCCCCAGTGAGTTGGTCAGGCTTCCCAGTGAGTTGGTCAGACTCCCCAGTGAGTTGGTCTGACTCCCCAGTGAGTTGGTCTGACTCCCCAGTGAGTTGGTCAGGCTTCCCAGTGAGTTGGTCAGGCTTCCCAGTGAGTTGGTCAGACTCCCCAGTGAGTTGGTCAGACTCCCCAGTGAGTTGGTCTGACTCCCCAGTGAGTTGGTCAGGCTCCCCAGTGAGTTGGTCAGGCTTCCCAGTGAGTTGGCCAGACTCCCCAGTGAGTTGGTCAGACTCCCCAGTGAGTTGGTCTGACTCCCCAGTGAGTTGGTCTGACTCCCAGTGAGTTGGTCAGAACCCCCCAGTGAGTTGGTCAGACTCCCCAGTGAGTTGGTCAGGCTTCCCAGTGAGTTGGCCAGACTCCTCAGTGAGTTGGTCAGACTCCCCAGTGAGTTGGTCTGACTCCCCAGTGAGTTGGTCAGAACCCCCCAGTGAGTTGGTCAGACTCCCCAGTGAGTTGGTCAGACTCCCCAGTGAGTTGGTCTGACTCCCCAGGGAGTTGTTCTGGCTGCCGCCTAGATTTTTCTGTTCAGTACGTCCACCAGACTCTTGAAGATATGGTCTTATTAAATGAGAGGGAGGTATTAGGGAACTACAGCCGAGCCATGCCTTAATCAATGTTTCATTTAAACAGGGTTTGCCAGTGGCTAGGCTATCAGTTTGGATCTAAATGGGTGGAATGTCACGATATGTAATGAAGAGTAACAGTTGTACAACACTAACAGTCTTACAGTAATCAGTTACTGCCACCAATGTAATCCATCAGAGTGTCACACCAAATGGAAATTCAATACAACAGTATTTTTATGCAATGTATATGAGAATCGACCTGGTTCAGTTGAGTTGTCGCTGTGATGGAGTGGTAGGCAGGAAAAAGGTCTGTAGTCCCTTGCGTTTGGAGCTTTCGGTCGAAGAAGCTTCTTGCTCGTCGGAGCTCAAGTATAGGTTCTCTTGTTCTCTCGGGTTCAACCAGGGCCATAGCACTCTGGTCAACAGTAGGGAACTACTGTCAACCAGGGCCCATAGAACTCTGGTCACCGGTAGGGAACTACTGTCAACCAGGGCCCATAGAACTCTGGTCACCGGTAGGGAACTACTGTCAACCAGGGCCCATAGCACTCTGGTCAACGGTAGGGAACTACTGTCAACCAGGGCCCATAGCACTCTGGGCAATGGTAGGGAACTACTGTCAACCAGG
This sequence comes from Oncorhynchus kisutch, assembly GCF_002021735.2. NCBI lineage: Eukaryota > Metazoa > Chordata > Actinopteri > Salmoniformes > Salmonidae > Oncorhynchus > Oncorhynchus kisutch. The sequence continues at coordinate 85,292,706 of NC_034187.2, forward strand.
GCCCATAGCACTCTGGTCAACGGTAGGAAACTACTGTCAACCAGGGCCCATAGCACTCTGGTCAACGGTAGGGAACTACTGGCCCATAGCACTCTGGTCAACGGTAGAGAACTACTGTCAACCAGGGCCCATAGCACTCTGGTCAACGGTAGGGAACTACTGTCAACCAGGGCCCATAGAACTCTGGTCAACGGTAGGGAACTACTGTCAACCAGGGCCCATAGAACTCTGGTCCCCGGTAGGGAACTACTGTCAACTATATTGTGCTACAGTAGATGTATTATGTACAGAGAATTCTCTGAAGTCAATACATTCTAAAGGACACCACTTGTTTTGGGTTCTTGAGATGAACAGTAGGTGATGCTACTAACTCGAGACAGTAGGTGAACAGTAGGTGATGCTACTAACTCGAGACAGTAGCAGAGAAACAGTAGGTGATGCTACTAACTCGAGACAGTAGATGAACAGTAGGTGATGCTACTAACTCGAGACAGTAGATGAACAGTAGGTGATGCTACTAACTCGAGACAGTAGATGAACAGTAGGTGATGCTACTAACTCGAGACAGTAGCAGAGAAACAGTAGGTGATGCTACTAACTCGAGACAGTAGATGAACAGTAGGTGATGCTACTAACTCGAGACAGTAGATGAACAGTAGGTGATGCTACTAACTCGAGACAGTAGATGAACAGTAGGTGATGCTACTAACTCGATACAGTAGATGAACAGTAGGTGATGCTACTAACTCGAGACAGTAGATGAACAGTAGGTGATGCTACTAACTCGAGACAGTAGATGAACAGTAGGTGATGCTACTAACTCGATACAGTAGCAGAGAAACAGTAGCTGCTTGTGATCACTTGCTAAGCCTCAACAAATTCAATAAACATCAGTAACTAGATTTACAGGAGTGTATGCAGGCTTTCCATAGAGAATATGTTTTCTATTTAGTTTTACACTGGGAACATTGTTTTCTGAGTACAGAAACACTAAACTGCATTATTTCTGTACATTTTTGGTGAGTTCATCTGGAAATCTGGTTCTGAGCTTTGATTGAATTGGGTCCCTATTGTGCTGTGACGAACACATAAACTCCCAGAAACCTCTGCTTCCTATAATGTCTCTACTATCCAGAAACGCCCCAGAAACCTCTGCTTCCTATAATAAATAAACAACAGGTCAACAACACTCACGAATGATATTGCTCAATGCTCCTAAGTTACACACAAGGACTCTTTCCAGTGTCAATGATTGTCTCAGCATTCAACGCCATATGAAACATTCTAAGCAAAACTCAAAGGTTTAGTCAGAAACTGTTACCTCCTGACTCACAAGTGTATCTTACTCACACACACACACACACACACACACACACACACACACACACACACACACACACACACACACACACACACACACACACACACACACACACACACACACACACACACACAGAGTTCTGGGATCAAACGCAGGAGAGCCCCTCAGGGAGGACAGAGAGAGAGAGAGGGAGAGAGAGAGAGGGAGAGGGAGGGAGAGACAGAGAGAGAGAGAGAGAGAGAGGGAGAGAGATAGAGAGAAAGAAAGAGAGAGAAAGAAAGAGAGAGAGAGAGGGGGAGAGAGAGACAGAGGGAGAGAGAGAGGGAGAGGGAGAGGGAGAGAGGGAGAGAGATAGAGAGAGAGAGAGGGAGAGGGAGAGACAGAGGGAGAGAGAGAGAGGGAGAGGCTTTGAGCTACAATTATGTTCCTATCTCTCCTCTGTTTCAGAGGTGTTACACTGCTGACGTGGGGTAATCAAGGAAAGGTTCCTCAGCAAACTTTTGTTCCACAAGGGGACGGATTTCAAAGGCACACACGCACAGGTTTAAAGTGTGTGGAGTGGATACAAGTGACAGGTACCGGAAGGAGTGTGTGTGTGTGTCAGTGTGTGTGTCAGTGTGTGTCGATGTGTGAGTGTGTGAGTCAGTGTGTGTGTCAGTGTGTGTGTCAGTGTGCCTGAGGGAGAACATTTAATGTGTGTGTCAGTGTGTGTCAGTGTGTGTGTCAGTGTACCTGAGGGAGAACATTTAATGTGTGTGTCAGTGTGTGTCAGTGTGTGTGTGTCAGTGTGTGTGTGTGTCAGTGTGTGTGTCAGTGTGTGTGTCAGTGTGCTTGAGGGAGAACATTTAATGTGTGTGTCAGTGTGTGTGTGTGTCAGTGTGCCTGAGGGAGAACATTTAATGTGTGTGTTATCTGTACTTACAACACTCTCATCAGGAAATGGGTCTCCATGTCTGCAGAAAGGACTTCTCACAAACACACAGTCCACAAGACTGATCCCCTAGTCCACTGTAGCGCTCACACACTCTGTCAGGAATCTGTATTCAGAGAGAGAGAGAGAGAGAGAGAGAGAGAGAGAGAGAGAGAGAGAGAGAGAGAGAGAGAGAGAGAGGGAGAGAGAGAGAGAATGAAATAAATTAGGTGTCAACATAAAACAACACTGCTGCTTGCTTTACCTTTTTCTCCTTTCCCTCCCTTGTCCCCCCCCCCCCTCCCTCCCTCGTTCCCTCCCTCCCTCTTTCCCTCGTTCCCTCCCTTGTTCCCTCCATCGTTCCCTCCCTCCCTCTCTCCCTTCCTTATTTCTCAGGAGACAACACTCTGCATGCGTTCCAACCTGTAAAGCGGTCCCTAGTGCGCCTGGGGGGGTAATGTCCCGGAAAATGAGAGGCTGTGCCTGTGGTCCCTAAATAACATCCTCACTCTACTGTTCCACTGCTCCTTACGAGAGAGGAGGAGAGAAAGGGAGGGAGGTGGAAATAGAGAGGGGGAGAGTAAGAGAGAGGGGGGTAAAGAGAGAGAGGAGCAGAGAATGGGAGAGGGGGAGTGGAGAGAGAGAGGGAGAGAAAGAAAGGGGGTGGAGAGAGAGGGAGAGAAAGGGAGAGAGGGGGGTGGAGAGAGAGAGGGGGTGGTTAGAGAGGAGGAGAGAAATGGAGAGGGGGGTGGAGAGAGAGAGGGAGAGAACGGGAGAGAGGGGGTGGAGAGAGAGGGGGTGGAGAGAAAGGGAGAGGGGGGTGGAGAGAGAAAGGGGGAGAGAAAGGGAAGGAGGTGGATGGAAAGAGAGGGGAGAGAGGGGAGAGAAAGGGAGGGAGGTGGAGAGAGAGAGGGGGAGAATAAGAGAGGGGGGGAGAAGAGAGAGAGGGGGAGATAATGGGAGAGGGGGGTGGAGAGAGAGGATGAGAGAATGGGAGAGGGGGATGGAGAGAGAGGAGGAGAGAGGGGGAGAGAAAGAGAGAGGGGGTGGAGAGAGGGGGGTGGAGAGAGAGGGGATGAGAGAGAGACGAGAAGAGGAAGGGAGAAAGGGGGTGGAGAGATAGAGACGAGAAGAGGAAGGGAGAGAGGGGGTGGAGAGAGAGAGGGGTGGAGAGAGAGACGGGGAGAGGAAGGGAGAGAGGGGGTGGAGAGAGAGGGGGGTGGAGAGAGCGACGAGAAGAGGAAGGGAGAGAGGGGGTGGAGAGAGAGAGGGGTGGAGAGAGAGACGGGGAGAGGAAGGGAGAGAGGGGGTGGAGAGAGAGAGGGGTGGAGAGAGAGATGGGGAGAGGAAGGGAGAGAGGGGGTGGAGAGAGAGAGGGGTGGAGAGAGAGACGGGGAGAGGAAGGGAGAGAGGGGGTGGAGAGAAAGAGAACGACGCGGTGGAGAGAGAGGGTGAAGGATCAAAGTCGTGTGAGCAAATGAGTAGCAGAAAGGAGAGAGAGAGAAAATCAGAGAAATGCTGAGCAGAAGCGATGCAAAACATTAGACAGTGAGACAGAGAGAGATAGAGACAGTAAATCTCAGTAAGACCAAAATAATGGTGTATCGAAAAAGGTCCAGTCGCCAAGACAACAAATACAAATTCCATCTAGAAACCGTTGCCATAGAGCCCACAAAAAACTATACATACCTCGGCCTAAACATCAGTACCACAGGTAACTTCCACAAAGCTGTGAACGATCTGAGAGACAAGGCAAGAAGGGCATTCTATGCCATCAAAAGGAACATCAAATTCAACATACTTAAATACTGGAATCAGTTATAGAACCCATTGCCCTTTATGGTTGTGAGGTCTGGGGTCCGTTCACCAACCAAGAATTCACAAAATGGGACAAACACCAAATTGAGAGTCTGCATGTAGACTTCTGCAAAAATATCCTCTGTGTACAACGTAGAACACCAAATAATGCATGCAGAGCAGAATTAGGCCGATTCACACTAATTATCAAAATCCAGAAAAGAGCCGTTAAATTCTATAACCACCTAAAAGGAAGTGATTCCCAAACCTTCCGTAACAAAGCCATCACCTACAGAGAGATAAACCTGGAGAAGAGTCCCCTAAGCAAGCTGGTCCTGGGGCTCTGTTCACAAACACAAACACACCCCACAGAGCCCCAGGACAGCAACACAATGAAACCCAACCAAATCATGAGAAAACTAAAAGATAATTCTTTGACACATTGGAAAGAATTAACAAAAAACCTGAGCAAACTAGAATGCTATTTGGCCCTACACAGAGAATACACAGTGGCAGAATACCTGACCACTGTGACTGACCCAAACTTAAGGAAAGCTTTGACTATGTACAGACTCAGTGAGCATAGCCTTGCTGTTGAGAAAGGCCGCCGTAGGCAGACATGTGTCTTAAGAGAAGACAGCCGCTGTGCTCACTGCCCACAAAATGAGGTGGAAACTGAGCTGCACTTCCTAACCTCCTGTCAAATGTATGACCATATTAGAGACATTACACTCGCCATTAGATTACACAGACCCACAAAGAATTCGAAAACAAGCCCGATATTGATAAACTCCCATATCTACTGGGTGAATTACCACAGTGTGCATCACAGCAGCAAGATTTGTGACCTGTTGCCGCAAGAAAAGGTCAACCAGTGAAAAACAAACACCATTGTAAATACAACCCATATTTATGTTTATTTATTTTCCCTTTTGTACATTAAATCAAAATCAAATAAAATGTATTTATAAAGCCCTTCGTACATCAGCTGATATCTCAAAGTGCTGTACAGAAACCCAGCCTAAAACCCTAAACAGCAAGCAATGCAGGTGTAGAAGCACGGTGGCTAGGAAAAACTCCCTAGAAAGGCCAAAAGCTAGGAAGAAACCTAGAGAGGAACCAGGCTATGTGGGGTGGCCAGTCCTCTTCGGGCTTTGCAAGGTGGAGATTATAACAGAACATGGCCAAGATGTTCAAATGTTCATAAATGACCAGCATGGTCAAATAATAATAATCACAGGCAGAACAGTTGAAACTGGAGCAGCAGCACGGCCTGGTGGACTGGGGACAGCAAGGAGTCATCATGCCAGGTAGTCCTCCGAGAAAGAGAAAGAAAGAGAGAAAGAGAATTAGAGAGAGCAAACTTAAATTCACACAGGACACCGAATAGGACAGGAGAAGTACTCCAGATATAACAAACTGACCCTAGCCCCCCGACACATAAACTACTGCAGCATAAATACTGGAGGCTGAAACAGGAGGGGTCAGGAGACACTGTGGCTCCATCCGATGATACCCCCGTACAGGGCCAAATAGGAAGGATATCACCCCACCCACTTTGCTAAAGCACAGCCCCCACACCACTAGAGGGATATCTTCAACCACCAACTTACCATCCTGAGACAAGGCCGAGTATAGCCCACAAAGATCTCCGCCACTGCACAACCCAAGGGGGGGCGCCAACCCAGACAGGAAGACCACGTCAGTGACTCAACCCACTCAAGTGACGCACCCCTCCTAGGGACGGCATGGAAGAGCACCAGTAAGCCAGTGACTCAGTCCCTGTAATAGGGTTAGAGGCAGAGAATCCCAGTGGAAAGAGGGGAACCGGCCAGGCAGAGACAGCAAGGTCGGTTCGTTGCTCCAGAGACTTTCCGTTCACCTTCACACTCCTGGGCCAGACTACACTCAATCATATGACCCACTGAAGAGATGAGTCTTCAGTAAAGACTTAAAGGTTGAGACCGAGTTTGCGTCTCTCACATGGGTAGGCAGACCATTCCATAAAAATGGAGCTCTATAGGAGAAAGCCCTGCCTCCAGCTGTTTGCTTAGAAATTCTAGGGACAATTAGGAGGCCTGCGTCTTGTGACTGTTGCGTACGTGTAGGTATGTACGGCAGGACCAAATCAGAGAGATAGGTAGGAGCAAGCCAATGTAATGCTTTGTAGGTTAGCAGTAAAACCTTGAAATCAGCCCATGCCTTGACAGGAAGCCAGTGTAGGGAGGCTAGTACTGGAGTAATATGATCACATTTTTTGGTTCTAGTCAGGATTCTAGCAGCCATATTTAGCACTAACTGAAATGTATTTAGTGCTTTATCCGGGTAGCCGGAAAGTAGAGCATTGCAGTAGTCTAACCTAGAAGTGACAAAAGCATGGATTAATTTTTCTGCATAATATTTGGACAGAAAGTTTCTGTTACGTAGATGGAAAAAAGCTGTCCTTGAAACAGTCTTGATATGTTCTTCAAAAGAGAGATCAGGGTCCAGAGTAACGCCGAGGTCCTTCACAGTTTTATTTGAGATGACTGTACAACCATTAAGATTAATTGTCAGATTCAACAGCAGATCTCTTTGTTTCTTGGGACCTAGAACAAGCATCTCTGTTTTGTCCGAGTTTAAAAGTAGAACGTTTGCAGCCATCCACTTCCTTATGTCTGAAACACAGGCTTCTAGCGAGGGCAATTTTGGGGCTTCATCATGTTTCATTGAAATGTACAGCTGTGTGTCATCCGTATAGCAGTGAAAGTTGACATTATACTTTCGAATACTTTCGAATGACATCCCCAAGAGGTAAAATATATTGTGAAAACAATAAACGGAACCTTGAGGAACACTGATCACAAATGTACAGTTGATTTGTCAGAGGACAAACCATTCACAGAGACAAACTGATATCTTTCAGATAAGATCTAAACCAGGCCAGAACTTGTCCGTGTAGACCAATTTGGGTTTCCAATCTCTCCAAAAGAATGTGGTGATCGATGGTATCAAAAGCAGCACTAAGGTGGAAAGTATTTAGTCAGCCACCAATTGTGCAAGTTCAAGTTCAAGTTCTCCCACTTAAAAAGATGAGAGAGGCCTGTAATTTTCATCATAGGTACACTTCAACTATGACAGACAAAATGAGAAGAAAAAAAATCCAGAAAATCACATTGTAGGATTTTTCATGAATTTATTTGCAAATTATGGTGGAAAATAAGTATTTGGTCACCTACAAACAATCAGTACCACTTGCCATCTCCCTCCCTCCCTCCCTCTCTCCAAAATGAGGGAAAGTAGAGAGGTGTTAATTAAGGGCAAGTACAAGGTCCAGATCGTTCCCACAGGGCCGGGCAGTGGCAACTGAAACAGGGAGCTGAGTATAGCAGGAAACTCTCGCTCTCGCTCTCTCTCCCTCTCTCTCTCCCTCTCCCTCTCTCTCTCTCTCTCTCTCTCTCTCTGTGTAATCTGAGGGAAATATGTATCTCTAATATGGTCATACATTTGGCAGGAGGTTAGGAAGTGCAGCTCAGTTTCCACCTCATTTTGTGGGCAGTGTGCACATAGCCTGTCTTCTCTTGAGAAACATGTCTGCCTACGGCGGCCTTTCTCAATAGCAAGGCTATGCTCACTGAGTCTGTACATAGTCAAGGCTTTCCTTAATTTTGTGTCAGTCACAGTGGTCAGGTATTCTGCCGCTGTGTACTCTCTGTGTAGGGCCAAATAGCATTCTAGTTTGCTCAGTTTTTTTGTAAATTCTTTCCATGTGTCAAGTAATTATCTTTTTGTTTTCTCATGATTTGGTTGGGTCTAATTGTGCTGCTGTCCTGGTTGGGTCTAATTGTGCTGCTGTCCTGGGGCTCTGTGGGGTCTGTTTGTGTTCATCTTTCTGTAGGTGATGGCTTTGTTAAGGAAGGTTTGTGAATCACTTATTTTTAGGTGGTTGTAAAATTTAACTGCTCTTTTCTGGATTAAGATAATTAGCAGGTATCGGCCTAATTCTGCTCTGCATGCATTATTTGGTGTTTACATTGTACGCAAAATTCTGCATGTCCCACTGATTCAAGTATTTTTAGCCAGATCCTAATTTGTATGTCGAATTGATGTTCCTTTTGATGGCATAGACTGCCCTTCTTGCCTTGTCTCTCAGATCGTTCACAGTTTTGTGAAGTTACCTGTGGTGCTGATGTTTAGGCCAAGGTATGTATAGTTTTTTGTGTGCTCTATGGCAACGGTGTCTAGATGGAATTCGTATTTGTGGTCCTGGCAACTGGACCTTTTTTGGAACACCATTATTTTGGTCTTACTGAGATTTACTGTCAGGGCCCAGGTCTGGCAGAATCAGTAAAGAATATCTAGGTGCTGCTGTAGGCCCTCCTTGGTTGGTGACAGAAGCACCAGATCATCAGCAAACAGTAGACATTTGACCTCAGATTCTAGTAGGGTGAGGCCGGGTGCTGCAGACTATTCTAGTGCCCTCGCCAATTTGTCTATATATATTTTGAAGAGGGTGGGGCTTAAGCTGCATCCCTGTCTCACCGGACGGCCCCGTGGAAAAACTGTGTGTGTTTTGGCTATTTTAACCGCAAACTTGTTGTTTGTGTACATGGATTTCATAATGTCGTATGTTTTTCCCCCAACACCACTTTCCATCAATTTGTGTAGCAGACCCTCGTGCCAAATTGGGTTGAAAGCTTTTATGAAATCAAGAGAGCAGACTGCCTTTTTTTTGGTTTGTTTGTTTGCCAATTAGGGTGTGCAGGGTGAATACGTGGTCTGTCGTACGGTAATTTGGTTAAAAGCCAATTTGACATTTGCTCAGTACACTGTTTTGATTTTCCAAAGTTTGCTGTTGACGCATATCCCAAGGTAGTTATTGGGGTCAAATTTATCTCAAATTTTATCGATTGGGGATATCAGTCCTTGGTTCCAAATATTGGGGAAAGATGCCAGAGCTGAAGATGTGGTTAAAGAGTTTAAGTATAGCCAATTGGAATTTGTGGTCTGTATGTTTTATAATTTAATTTAAGATACAAAGGCCTTTTGGAGAGTTTGTATTTTGTCTTGTAGTTCATTCAATGTAATTGGAGAATCCAGTGGGTTCTGGTCTTCTTTAATAGTTGATGATCATGTATATATTGTTGCTGTTTGTTCTTTGTTATAGAGCCAAAACGATTGGAGAAGTGGTTTATCCATTCATCTCTGTTTTGGATAGATAACTCTTCGTGTTGTTGTTTGTTTAGTGTTTTCCAATTTTCCCAGAAGTGGATAGATTCTATGGATTCTTCAATTACATTGAATTGATTTCTGACGTGCTGTTCCTTATTTTTAAGTAGAGTATGTATGTACTGTTGTCGTGATTCAACAGAGTAAAGGCATGTTGCTGTTGGGGGGGGGGGTGTTGATGTGCTGGTCTGTTTTGTGGGTTTGTTCTGTCTGTATTGTGTGGACTAGCTCTCTGTGCTCCACCATGTCTCTCTCCAGCTCTGTGAATGTATCCCTCTCAGTGATGGAGGAGCAGTGCATTGTGGGACCTGGGTGTGTTCAGTGCTGGGGGGGTGACTATGTTCTTCTGCAGGACAGTTTGAAGAGGTGTGATCAGACTGACTCAGGATGGGGGAGTCGTCACAGAGAGCGATCGTTATCAGCTGTTCTCTCTCTTTGATCCTGTAGAAGTCCAGCTGGAACTGCATTACTGACTGCACCATTACTGTCCCAGACTGCACCATTACTGTCCCAGACTGCACCTTTACTGTCCCAGACTGCACCATTACTGTCCCAGAATGCACCACTACTGTCCCATACTGCACCATTACTGTCCCAGAATGCACCACTACTGTCCCATACTGCACCATTACTGTCCCAGAATGCACCACTACTGTCCCATACTGCACCATTACATGTCCCAGAATGCACCACTACTGTCCCATACTGCACCATTACTGTCCCAGACTGCACCATTACTGTCCCAGACTGCAACATTACTGTCTGCACCATTACTGTCCCAGACTGCAACATTACTGTCTGCTCCATTACTGTCCCAGACTGCACCATTACTGTCCCAGACTGCACCATTACTGTCCCAGACTGCACCATTACTGTCCCAGACTGCACCATTACTGTCCCAGACTGCTCCATTACTGTCCCAGACTGCACCATTACTGTCCCAGACTGCACCATTACTGTCCCAGACTGCACCATTACTGTCCCAGACTGCACCATTACTGTCCCAGACTGCACCATTACTGTCCCAGACTGCACCATTACTGTCCCAGACTGCAACATTACTGTCCCATTACTGTCTGCACCATTACTGTCCCAGACTGCACCATTACTGTCCCAGACTGCACCATTACTGTCCCAGACTGCACCATTACTGTCCCAGACTGCACCATTACTGTCCCAGACTGCACCATTACTGTCCCAGAATGCACCATTACTGTCCCAGACTGCACCATTACTGTCCCAGACTGCACCTTTACTGTCCCAGACTGCACCATTACTGTCCCAGAATGCACCACTACTGTCCCATACTGCACCATTACTGTCCCAGAATGCACCACTACTGTCCCATACTGCACCATTACTGTCCCAGAATGCACCACTACTGTCCCATACTGATACTGCACCATTACTGTCCCAGAATGCACCACTACTGTCCCAGACTGCACCATTACATGTCCCAGAATGCACCACTACTGTCCCATACTGCACCATTACTGTCCCAGACTGCACCATTACTGTCCCAGACTGCACCATTACTGTCTGCTCCATTACTGTCCCAGACTGCACCATTACTGTCCCAGACTGCACCATTACTGTCCCAGACTGCACCATTACTGTCCCAGACTGCTCCATTACTGTCCCAGACTGCACCATTACTGTCCCAGACTGCACCATTACTGTCCCAGACTGCACCATTACTGTCCCAGACTGCACCATTACTGTCCCAGACTGCACCATTACTGTCCCAGACTGCAACATTACTGTCCCATTACTGTCTGCACCATTACTGTCCCAGACTGCACCATTACTGTCCCAGACTGCACCATTACTGTCCCAGACTGCACCATTACTGTCCCAGACTGCACCATTACTGTCCCAGACTGCACCATTACTGTCCCAGACTGCACCATTACTGTCCCAGACTGCTCCATTACTGTCCCAGACTGCACCATTACTGTCCCAGACTGAACCATTACTGTCCCAGACCGCTCCATTACTGTCTGCTCCATTACTGTCCCAGACTGCTCCATTACTGTCCCAGACTGCTCCATTACTGTCCCAGAATGCACCATTACTGTCCCAGACTGCACCATTACTGTCCCAGACTGCAACATGACTGACTGCACCATTACTGTCCCAGACTGCACCATTACTGTCCCAGACTGCACCATTACTGTCCCAGAATGCACCATTACTGTCCCAGACTGCACTATTACTGTCCCAGACTGCAACATTACTGACTGCACCATTACTGTCCCAGACTGCACCATTACTGTCCCAGACTGCACCATTACTGTCCCAGACTGCACCATTACTGTCCCAGACTGCACCATTACTGTCCCAGACTGCACCATTACTTTCCCAGACTGCAACATTACTGTCCCATTACTGTCTGCACCATTACTGTCCCAGACTGCACCATTACTGTCCCAGACTGCACCATTACTGTCCCAGACTGCACCATTACTGTCCCAGACTGCACCATTACTGTCCCAGACTGCACCATTACTGTCCCAGACTGCACCATTACTGTCCCAGAATGCACCATTACTGTCCCAGACTGCACCATTACTGTCCCAGACTGCACCTTTACTGTCCCAGACTGCACCATTACTGTCCCAGAATGCACCATTACTGTCCCAGACTGCACCATTACTGTCCCAGACTGCTCCATTACTGTCCCAGACTGCACCATTACTGTCCCAGACTGCACCATTACTGTCCCAGACTGCACCATTACTGTCCCAGACTGCACCATTACTGTCCCAGACTGCACCATTACTGTCCCAGACTGCAACATTACTGTCCCATTACTGTCTGCACCATTACTGTCCCAGACTGCACCATTACTGTCCCAGACTGCACCATTACTGTCCCAGACTGCACCATTACTGTCCCAGACTGCACCATTACTGTCCCAGACTGCACCATTACTGTCCCAGACTGCTCCATTACTGTCCCAGACTGCACCATTACTGTCCCAGACTGCACCATTACTGTCCCAGACCGCTCCATTACTGTCTGCTCCATTACTGTCCCAGACTGCTCCATTACTGTCCCAGACTGCTCCATTACTGTCCCAGAATGCACCATTACTGTCCCAGACTGCACCATTACTGTCCCAGACTGCAACATTACTGACTGCACCATTACTGTCCCAGACTGCACCATTACTGTCCCAGACTGCACCATTACTGTCCCAGACTGCACCATTACTGTCCCATACTGCACCATTACAGTCCCATACTGCACCATTACTGTCTGCACCATTACTGTCCCATGTGTAGCTACATGGTCTCAACAGTCTTGTTTCCTGAGCTGTTGGTCCAACACTTCACATAATCACATCATCTTTTCTCTCTTTTCTCTGTCTCTCTCTCTCTCTGTCTCTGTCTCTCTCTGTCTCTGTCTCTCTCTCTCTGTCTCTCTTCATCTCTCCGTCTCTCCGTCTCTCTCTCTCTCTCTCGCTCTCTCTCTCTCCAAAATATCATCCTTTATTTTAGTCACTTAGTCAGCATGCTTTGGCTTCTAAAAACATTCCCAAAACACACACACACACACACACACACACACACACACACGCACGCACACACACACACACACACACGCACACCAGGGTAATGGGAGAATTTTGTGCAGGGAATGAAGTGCATACATCGACAGACATTGACAGTGGCTGTGCTGTCTATTAGCTGTGTTTACGTGTCTTTTTGCCAAGCAAAACGCATTAGCGAAGGTGCAGATCCGTGCAGGTCCCCCCCCCCCCACACTCAACAAATGCAGTTTGTACAATACGTCAAAATATTTTTGAGTTTCCCTGCATTTGGCCGAGCTTGTGAAGCGAACTGTAGCCTTTTGCCTGTACACTGCCTTTCATAAAAATATATATAGCTGTTGTTTAGGCTATCGCCTAAAATACATGAGATCATATGGGCAGAATCTTATATTTCGTAGCATAGGATACCACATTTTTATCAGTTATTAACGTTTCTAGCGCAGGGGTTCCACTAACGGAACACCTCGACAACATTCCGCTGAAAAGGCAGCACGCCTCAAAGAATATTATTTTGAAATATGTAACTTTCACACATTAACAAGTCCAATACAGCAAATGAAAGATAAACATCTTGTTAATCTACCCATCGTGTCCAATTTCAAAAATGCTTTACAGTGAAAGCACAACATATGATTATGTTAGATCACCGCCAAGTCGAAAAAACACACAGCCATTTTTCCAGCCAAAGATAGGAATCACAAAAAGCAGAAATGGAGATAAAATGAATCACTAACCTTTGATGATCTTCATCAGATGACACTCATAGGACATCATGTTACACAATGTGTATGTTTTGTTCGATAAAGTGCATATTTATATCCAAAAACCTCAGTTTACATTACACCTTACGTGCATTAATGCTTTGATTCCAAAACATCCGGTGATTTTGCAGAAATACTAATAATAAACATTGATAAAAGATACTAGTGTTATTCACAGAATTAAAGATAGACTTCTCCTTAATGCAACCGCTGTGTCAGATTTTTTAAAAACTTTATGGAAAAAGCATAATTTGAGAACGGCGCTCAGAGCCCAATCCAGACAGATAAATATCCGCCATGTTGGAATCAACAAAGTTAGAAACAACACCATAAATATTCACTTACCTTTGATGATCTTCATCAGAAGGCACTCCCAGGAATCCCAGTTTGACAATAAATGACTGATTTGTTCCATAAAGTTTCATAATTTCCCTCCAAATAGCCACTTGTTGTTAGCGTGTTCAGCCCGGTAATCCATCTTCATGAGGCGCGAGCATTTCATCCAGACAAAAACTCGAAAAGTTCCATTACAGTCCCTTAGAAAGATGTCAAACGATGTATGGAATCAATCGTTAGGATGTTTTTAACATAAAACATCAATAATGTTCCAACCGGGGAGAATTCCTTGTATTCAGAAAGGCACTGGAACGCGAGGTAACTCTGTCGGGAGTGCGCGTTATGAGACCAAGGCTCTCTGCCAGACCACTTACTCAAAGAGGTCTCATGAGCCCCTCCTTTATAGTAGAATCCTCATTCAAGTTTCAAAAGATGGTTGACATCTAGTGGAAGCCCAAGGAAGTGCAACCTCATCCATATCTCAATGGGTACTCGGTAGGCCAAGCTTTGAAAAACTTAGCCTCAGATGTCCCACTTCCTAGTTGGATTTTTCTCAGGTTTTCGCCTGCCATATGAGTTCTGTTTTCCTGCGTCAGCTGACGATGGTCGACAATATCACCAGGCCTAACTAAACAGCTGGATACAAAAATGCACATCGAACAATTAGGCCTATTGGCCCATGCATAATTATCCTATTGAAAAAAATACATAATTGACGAACCAGGTAACTCTTTCCGTTGGAAGCGTCATTTTGGATTTGTGAGCTCATGAAAACTGAACGTTTGATAAAAGCGATGCTGACGTTAATCTTATTGACTTTTTTTGTTATTGAGTTTTTTTGTCAATACTTTTTGTAGTTTTTTGGTCTATAATTTTTGTAGTTTTTTTTTGTCAATACTTTTTTTTGTTTTTTGTAAATACTTTTTGTTTGTTTTTGTTCCATAAGGTGTTGATGTGTTTCCAATGGTTTCAGATGATTGGTTATAATTAACACCTGGTCAGCTTACTGGTCAGTCAGTCGTCTGGGCACTTTGTAACTTCCCTAATCTGTCACTTTTCTGTCTCCTTTTCATATCAAACAAATGCAACTGGTAGTCTATTGATACAGGCCTTACATAGGTTATTGGTGCCAATCACGACAGCCTAAGATTTAGGGTTCTGTTGACAAACAGCCTTAAAAAATCTCTAAGAATCCCCCCCCAACCTCAGGAGGCTGAAGAAATTCGGCTTGTCACCTAAAACCCTCACAAACTTCTACAGATGCACAATCGAGAGCATCCTGTCGGGCTGTATCACCGCCTGGTACGGCAACTGCTCCGCCCACAACCGTAAGGCTCTCCAGAGGGTAGTGAGGTCTGCACAACGCATCACCGGGGGCAAACTACCTGCCCTCCAGGACACCTACACCACCCGATGTCACAGGAAGGCCATAAAGATCATCAAGGACAACAACCACCCGAGCCACTGCCTGTTCACCCCGCTATCATCCAGAAGGTGAGGTCAGTACAGGTGCATCAAAGCTGGGACCGAGAGACTAAAAAACAGCTTCTATCTCAAGGCCATCAGACTGTTAAACAGCCACCACTAACATTGAGTGGCTGCTGCCAACACTCTGACTCAACTCCAGCCACTTTAATAATGGGAATTGATGGGAAATTATGTAAAATATATCACTAGCCACTTTAAACAATGCTACCTAATATAATGTTTACATACCCTACATTATTCATCTCATATGTATACGTATATACTGTACTCTATATCATCTACTGCATCTTTATGTAATACATGTATCACTAGCCACTTTAAACTATGCCACTTTGTTTACATACTCATCTCATATGTATATACTGCACTCAATACCATCTACTGTATCTTGCCTATGTCGCTCTGTACCATCACTCATTCATATATCTTTATGTACATATTCTTTATTCCCTTACAATTGAGTCTATAAGGTAGTAGTTTTAGAATTGTTAGCTAGATTACTTGTTGGTTATTACTGCATTGTCGGGAACTCGAAGCACAAGCATTTCGCTACACTTGCATTAACATCTTGCTAACCATGTGTATGTGACAAATAAAAATGTGATTTGATTTGATAATTATCCCCCCCCAAAAAAATCCTCATAATGTAATAAAAATGAATCCCAAAAAATCCTCATACTGTAATTTTGTAATTTGTCATTTTTATTAGGATCCCCACTAGTCAACGCCGTAACGCTAGCTAATCTTCCTGAATGAATCTGCACAGTGCCTTGCTAAAGCCAGCTATGATGTTTGAGAATACTTTTCAAGGAAATATCTTAGGCATAGTTTTATTATATTGGTAATTAGATTCTAGAACAACTTTTCAAGGTTGAAATAGCGTTTCTTTCGGTTGCTATGTTTCTTATATTGAAAGTGTATTTTTTTAATTTATTTATGAATTCATGTATTAGTAGATCTATGGATGACATTTTTCGAGTTATTCGCGCAAACATGTTTTGTTTCCTGTGACTTGCTCCATCGCAGCTCAGATTGGTTTTACAGATGAAGAACAGATGTGTGAAATAATATTTAATACTAATAATTAATATTAATAAATACAATTACATTTGCAGACAAAAATGAGTAGAGTAGAAACTTAGAATTGTCACTATTTTGGAGAAATAGTGATCTCATGTGGTGGTTCGTGTGGATTCTGTTTCTTACAATGGCTTTTAGTGTATTATAGTTTGCATTGGTTAAAAAAGCTAATTGTTAGCAATTGTTTTCAGAGTATTTTCTGCGCTGACCTAGCTTAAATTCTAGACATCAGATTAAAACAAGACTATATCGTCCATACAGTTACCATTGCACTTAAAAAAGTTAGCAGTTGATACATGCCCATGTCTGTCCAATAAGAACCAACGATCTGCTAACGTCTCGTAACATTTCTGACAATGCAATGACATACCCAAATCTAACTGCCTGTAGCTCAGGATCTGAAGCAAAAATATGCATATTCTTGGTACCATTTGAAGTTTGTGGAAATGTGAATTGATTTGAATGTAGGAGAAAATAACACAATAGATCTGGTCGAAGAAAATACGACAAAAAAACCATTTGATTCCCCACCATCTTTGAAATGCAACAGAAAGGTCCCTGTTCTAGCCATAACTCTGGTTGTAATTCCGATGGTGTCCACAATATGGCAGCAGTGTTTGTGCAAAGTTTCAGATGGATAACTTGAAGTACGAGCGAACTACATGACATTTAGTGTTAAGTCACCCAGGTACATTTGGGCAAATCGTGAAGGAGATATTTGCATTCTGATTTGCATTTGTTTCGTAAGGATATCGTCAGATCTGTATACCTGGACTTTGATTTATCTTTTCCAGTATTAGCAGCCATATTATAAGTTTAACATTTGCAAAACAACCAGTTTTCATAACTTCATAACTCTGAATATTATTATAATTTTTGTCGTTTTACAATTGTGATTTTATGAAAGTTAAATATTTACAATACTGTAGTTTGAATTTCGCGCTCCGCAATTTCACCGGATGTAGTTGAGGTGTCCCGCTAGCGACACGCCTTTCCCAAAGTCTAGCTACTCCGGCATGATACAGTCAAACTGCTAGATAAGTGTGAAGCCAGATGTCAGATTCAGCACAAACACTGCTAGCTGGCCTACGTTTCCTCAACCAAGACCAGCCTCTCACAAAACAAACTTTAGCTGATGAAACACATTGTCTTTGCTAAGAAACAGTTAGCTAACTACGTTGAATCTTAACCTGGCCAATACACATACAAGTAGTGCATTGGCTGTGTTTTGCAGGGAGTGTACACATGCTAGGTAGCTAATTAGCTAGATCAACACACGAGACAGACGCTGTTATAATGCATTAATTCAGTAAAACCTCATCTGTCAACGCAATTTCATGCCCTTTCAATCCAAATTTGAGTTGACCAATCAACACTGTCAAATTCTTTTCAGTGCGATCCCAAATCTGAACCCAGGAAGCAAAACGATGTTTAAAATACGTATTTTCCAGACGGTGAAGTTAAGTTGATTTTAGGTTCTGAATAAAAGGTGAAAATATGTATTTCCCTGACGTTGAAATCAGGTTCACTTTCGTGGAAAGTCCTGTTTTACTGTATTGTACAATGAACTGGCGATCAAAGAGCTACAATAGAGGGTTTTTTGACAAGTTCAATCAGGTGTACAAGCTCTGGAACAGATCAATTACATGAGAACCAAACAGTAGATATACACTATATCTACTGTACTATATCTACTATACTATATCTACTATATCTACTGTACTATATCTACTATACTATATCTACTATACCATATCTACTATATCTACTGTACTATATCTACTATACTATATCTACTATACTATGTCTACTATACTATATCTACTATACCATATCTACTATACTATATCTACTATACTATATCTACTATCCTATATCTACTATACTATATCTACTATACCATATCTACTAAATCTACTGTACTATATCTACTATACTATATCTACTATACTATATCTACTATATCTACTGTACTATATCTACTATATCTACTGTACTATATCTACTATATCTACTGTACTATATCTACTATATCTACTGTACTATATCTACTATATCTACTGTACTATATCTACTGTACTATATCTAATATATCTACTGTACTATATCTACTGTACTATATCTACTACATCTACTGTAATATATCTGCTATATCTACTGTACTATATATACTATATCTACTGTACTATATCTACTATATCTACTGTACCATATCTACTATATCTACTGTACTATATCTAATATATCTACTGTACTATATCTACTACATCTACTGTACTATATATACTATATCTACTGTAATATATCTACTATATCTACTGTACTATATCTACTATATCTGCTGTACTATATCTACTATATCTGCTGTACTATATCTACTATATCTACTGTACTATATCTGCCATACTATAGCTACTATATCTACTGTACTATATCTACTATACCATATCTACTATATCTAGTGTACTATACCTACTTTACTATATCTACTGTACTATATCTACTATACTATATCTACAATATTATATCTACTGTACTATATCTACTGTACTATATCTACTCTACTATATCTACTATACTATATCTACTGTACTTTATCTACTGTACTATATCTACAATACCACATCTACTACAGCTACTGTACTATACCTACTATACTATATCTACTATACTATATCTACTGTACTATATCTACTATACTATATCTACAATATTATATCTACTGTACTATATCTACTGTACTATAGCTACTATACTATATCTACTGTACTTGATCTACTGTACTATATCTCTTGTACTATATCTACTGTACTATATCTGCTATACTATATCTACTGTACTATATCAACTATACTATATCTACTATACTATATCTACTATACTATATATATTGTACTATATCTACTATACTATATCTACCATACTATATCTACCGTACTATATCTACTGTACTATATCTACTATACTATATCTACTATACTATATGTCCTATACTAGATATACTGTACTATATCTACTATACTATGTCTACTATACTATGATACTATATCTACAGTACTATATCTACTTTTCTATATCTACTACACTATATCTACTATACTATATCTACTATACCATATCTACTATACCATATCTACTATATCTACTGTACTATATCTAATATATCTACTGTACTATATCTACTATATCTACTGTACCATATCTACTATATCTACTGTACTATATCTACTATATCTACTGTACTATATCTACTATATCTACTGTACCATATCTACTATATCTACTGTACTATATCTAATATATCTACTGTACTATATCTACTGTACTATATCTACTATATCTACTGTAACATATCGACTATATCTACTGTACTATATCTACTATATCTACTGTACTATATCTACTATATCTACTGTAACATATCGACTATATCTACTGTACTATATCTACTATATCTACTGTACTATATCTACTATATCTACTGTACTATATCTACTATATCTACTGTAACATATCTACTGTACTATATCTACTATACTATATCTACTATACTATATCTACTATATCTACTGTACTATATCTACTGTACTATATCTACTGTACTATATATATTGTACTATATCTACTATATCTACTGTACTATATCTACTATACTATATACACTATATCTACTGTACAATATCTACTATATCTACTGTACTATATCTACTATATCTACTGTACTATATCTACTGTACTATATCTACTATATCTACTGTACTATATCTACTATATCTACTGTACTATATCTACTATATCTACTGTACTATATCTACTATATCTACTGTACTATATCTACTGTACTATATCTACTGTACTATATCTACTATATCTACTGTACTATATCTACTATATCTACTGTACTATATCTACTATATCTACTGTACTATATCTACTATATCTACTGTACTATATCTACTATATCTACTGTACTATATCTACTGTACTATATCTACTATACTATATCTACTATACTATATCTACTATATCTACTGTACTATATCTACTGTACTATATCTACTGTACTATATATATTGTACTATATCTACTATATCTACTGTACTATATCTACTATACTATATACACTATATCTACTGTACAATATCTACTGTACTATATCTGCTGTACTATAGCTACTATATCTACTGTACTATATCTACTGTACTTTATCTACTGTACTATATCTACTATACCATATCTACTACATCTACTGTACTATACCTACTATACTATATCTACGATACTATATCTACTGTACTATATCTACTATACTATATCTACAATATTATATCTACTGTACTATATCTACTGTACTATATCTACTATACTATATCTACTGTACTTTATCTACTGTACTATATCTACTGTACTATATATACTATATCTACTGTACTATATCTACTATACTATATACACTATATCTACTGTACTATATCTACTGTACTATATCTACTATATCTACTATATTATATCTACTATACCATATCTACTATATCTACTGTACTATATCTGCTGTACTATAGCTACTATATCTACTGTACTATATCTACTATACTATATCTACTGTACTATATCTACTCTACTATATCTACTACATCTACTGTACTATACCTACTATACTAGATCTACTATATCTACTGTACCATATCTACTATATCTACTGTACTATATCTACTATATCTACTGTACTATATCTACTATATCTACTGTACAATATCTACTATATCTACTGTACTATATCTAATATATCTACTGTACTATATCTACTGTACTATATCGACTATATCTACTGTACTATATCTACTATATCTACTGTACTATATATACTATATCTACTGTAACATATCGACTATATCTACTGTACCATATCTACTATATCTACTGTACTATATCTAATATATCTACTGTACTATATCTACTGTACTATATCTACTATATCTACTGTAACATATCGACTATATCTACTGTACTATATCTACTATATCTACTGTACTATATCTACTGTACTATATCTACTATATCTACTGTACTATATCTACTATATCTACTGTACTATATCTACTATATCTACTGTACTATATCTACTATATCTACTGTACTATATCTACTGTACTATATCTACTATATCTACTGTACTATATCTACTATATCTACTGTACTATATCTACTATATCTACTGTACTATATCTACTATATCTACTGTACTATATCTACTATATCTACTGTACTATATCTACTGTACTATATATACTGTACTATATCTACTGTACTATATCTACTATACTATATCTACTATATCTACTGTACTATATCTACTGTACTATATCTACTGTACTATATATATTGTACTATATCTACTATACTATATACACTATATCTACTGTACAATATCTACTGTACTATATCTGCTGTACTATAGCTACTATATCTACTGTACTATATCTACTGTACTATATCTACTCTACTATATCTACTATACTATATCTACTGTACTTTATCTACTGTACTATATCTACTATACCATATCTACTACATCTACTGTACTATACCTACTATACTATATCTACGATACTATATCTACTGTACTATATCTACTATACTATATCTACAATATTATATCTACTGTACTATATCTACTGTACTATATCTACTATACTATATCTACTGTACTTTATCTACTGTACTATATCTACTGTACTATATATACTATATCTACTGTACTATATCTACTATACTATATACACTATATCTACTGTACTATATCTACTGTACTATATCTACTATATCTACTATATTATATCTACTATACCATATCTACTATATCTACTGTACTCTATCTACTATATCTACTATATCTACTCTACTATATCTACTATACTATATACACTATATCTACTGTACTATATCTACTATATCTACTATATTATATCTACTATACCATATCTACTATATCTACTGTACTATATCTGCTGTACTATAGCTACGATATCTACTGTACTATATCTACTATACTATATCTACTGTACTATATCTACTCTACCATATCTACTACATCTACTGTACTATACCTACTATACTATATCTACTATACTATATCTAAATATTATATCTACTGTACTATATCTACTGTACTATATATACTATATCTACTGTACTATATCTACTACACTATACCTACTATACTATATCTACTGTACTATATCTACTGTACTATATCTGCTATACTATATCTACTGCACTATATCAACTATACTATATCTACTATACTATATCTACTATACTATATATATTGTACTATATCTACTATACTATATCTACTATACTATATCTACAGTACTATATCTACTGTACTATATCTACTATACTATATCTACTATACTATATCTACAGTACTATATCTACCATACTATATCTACTGTACTATATCAACTATACTATATCTACTATACTATATCTACTGTACTATATCAACTATACTATATCTACTATA
>NC_034187.2:85323191-85338733 GCF_002021735.2 Oncorhynchus kisutch
GAGGAAGAGGTGGAAGAGGAGGTATGAAGGGAGAGACGAAGAGGTGGAAGAGGAGGTATGAAGGGAGAGAGGAAGAGGTGGTAGAGGAGGTATTAAGGGAGAGAGGAAGAGTGAGAGGAAGATGATGAAAATGAGGAATGGAGAATAATAATGCTATATGGACAGAGCGAGAAGCAGAGTTTGAGAGACTGACATTTTTAAAAGGGAGATTGGTAGATACTTGTAGACATGCGTAGCTAACCGAAGCTGTACCGTGTTATAATTTAGTACTAATGCTTGTTTGGGGAGATGCTTTGCTGCCTCAGGACCTGGACGACTTGCCTTAAAAGAATGAACCATGAATTCTGCTCTGTATCAGAGAATTGTACAGGAGAATGTCAGGCCATCTGTTTGTGAGCTGAAGCACAGCTGGGTCATGCAGCAAGACAATGATCCAAAACACACAATCAAGTCTACATGAAAATGGCTAAAACGCAGGACATTTGAAGTTTTGGAACGGCCTATTCAAAGTCTGGACCTAATCCCCATTGAGATGTTGTGGCAGGACTTGAAACGAGCAGTTCATGCTTGAAAACCCACAAATGTTACTGAGTTACAGCAGATCTGCATGGAAGAGGGGGCCAGAATTCCTCCACAGCGACGTGAGAGACTGAGCAACAACTACAGGAAGTGGTTGGTTGGAGTCACTGCAGCTAAAGGTGGACTGATCAACTACAGGAAGTGGTTGGTTGGAGTCATTGCAGCTAAAGGTAGACTGATCAACAACTACAGGAAGTGGTTGGTTGGAGTCATTGCAGCTAAAGTTGGACTGATCAACTACAGGAAGTGGTTGGTTGGAGTCATTGCAGCTAAAGGTGGACTGATCAACAACTACAGGAAGTGGTTAGTTGGAGTGATTGCAGCTAAAGGTGGACTGATCAACTACAGGAAGTGGTTGGTTGGAGTCACTGCAGCTAAAGGTGGACTGATCAACTACAGGAAGTGGGTAGTTGGAGTCATTGCAGCTAAAGGTGGCACAACCACTTATTGAGTATAAGGGGGAAATTCGTTTTTCACACAGGGGCATTGGGTGTTGCATAATTATGTTAATGAAATAAAATAAGTATCTATTTTGTTTGGTTATTTGTAAACTCAGGTTTCTGTTTATCGAATATTAGCCTTTGGTTAAAGATCTGATAACATTCATTATAAAAAATATTCAGAAACAGAGAAAATCAGAAAGAGGGCAACTACTTTTTTCACGGATCGGTATAATGAACAAAAATATAAACGCAACATGTAAATGGTTGGTCTCATGTTTCATGAGCTGAAATAAAATATCCCAGAAATGTTCCATACACACAAAAAGCTTATTCCTCTGGGCACAAATGTGTTTACCTGTTAGTGAGCATTTCTCCTTTGCCAAGGTAATCCATCCACCTGAAAGGTGTGGCATATAAAGAAGCTGATTAAACAGCATTATCATTACACAGGTACCTTGTGCTGGGGATCATAAAAGGCTACTCTAAAATGTGAAGCTTTGTCATACAACAAAATGACACAGATGTTTCAAGTTTTGAGGGAGAGTGTAATTGGCATGCTGACTGCATGAATGTCCACCAGAACTGTTGCCAGAGAATTGAATGTTAATTTCTCTACCATAAGCCGCCTCCAACGTCACATTAGAGAATTTGGCAGTACGTCTAACCACGCCAGCCCAGGACCTCCACATCCGGCTTCTTCACCTGCGGGATCGTCTGAGACCAGCCACCCTGTACAGCTGATGAAACTGTGGGTTTGCACAATCGAAGACCTTCTGCACGAACTGTCAGATATTATCTCAGGGAAGATCATCTGGGAAGCTCATCAGGGAAGCTCATCTGGGAAGCTCATCTGGGAAGCTCATCAGGGAAGCTCATCTGGGAAGCTCATCTGGGAAGCTCATCTGCATGCTCGTCGTTCACACAAGGGTTTTGAATTGACTGCAGTTCGGCGTCATAACTGACTTCAGTCGGCAAATGCCTTCGATGGCCACTGGTACCCAAACAGACCACGTGTTTGGCGTCGTGTGGGTGAGAGGTTTTCTGATGCCAACGTTGGGAACAGAGTGCCCCATGGAGATGGTGCCCCATGGTGGTGGTGCCCCATGGTGGTGGTGCCCCACGGTGGTGGTGCCCCATGGTGATGGAGCCCCATGGTGGTGGAGCCCCATGGTGGTGGTGCCCCATGGTGGTGGTGCCCCATGGTGGTGGTGCCCCATGGTGATGGAGCCCAATGGTGGTGGTGCCCCATGGTGGTGGTGCCCCATGGTGGTGGTGCCCCATGGTGGTGGTGCCCCATGGTGGTGGTGCCCCATAGTGGTGGTGGTGCCCCATGGTGGTGGTGCCCCATGGTGGTGGTGCCCCATAGTGGTGGTGCCCCATGGTGGTGGTGCCCCATGGTGGTGGTGGTGCCCCATGGTGGTGGTGCCCCATGGTGGTGGTGCCCCATGGTGGTGGTGGTGCCCCATGGTGTTGGTGCCCCATGGTGGTGGTGGTGCCCCATAGTGGTGGTGGTGGTGCCCCATAGTGGTGGTGCCCCATGGTGGTGGTGGGGTTATGGTATGGGGCAGGCATAAGCTACGGATAACGAACACAATTGCATTTTATCAATGGCAATTTGAATGCACAGAGATACAGTGATGAGATCCTGAGGCCCGTGGTCATACCATCAATCCGCAGTCACCTCATGTTTCAGCATGATAATGGATGTCCCCATGTCGCAAGGATCTGCACACGATTCCTGGAAGCTGAAAATGTCCCAGTTCTTCCATGACCTGCATACTCACCAGACATGTCCCCCATTGATCATGTTTGGGATGCTCTGGATCGACGTGTACGACAGCGTGTTCCAGTTCCCACCAAATATCCAGCAACTTCACACAGACATTGAAGAGGAGTGGGACAACATTCCCCAGGCCACAATCAACAGCCTGGTCAACTCTATGGGAAGGCCTCGTGCTGCATGAGGTAAATGGTGGTCAGAACAGACACCGACTGGTTTTCAGATCCACGCCCCCCCTACCTTATTATCTTAAGGTATCTGTAACCAACAGATGCATATCCCTGTCATGTGAAATCTATAGATGAAGGCCTAACGAATACATTTCAATTGACTGATTTCCTGATATCAACTATCACTCAGTAAAATATTAGACATTGTGTGTGTGTTTAATAATAAATACTAATAAAATAAGAGGGTAAAGTAAATAGCCATTTGATTCACTGATCAGCAAGCAGTCTAATGGCTCCGAGCTAGAAGCTGCTGAGCCTTTTGGTCCCAGACTCGGCACTCAAGTACAGCTTGGGGAAGTAGAGAGAACAGTCTATAGATTGATTGGCTGGAGTCTTTTATCATTTGTAGGGCCTTCCTATGACACTGCCTGGTATAGTGGTCTTGGATGGCAGGAAGCTCGGCTCCAGAGATGCACTGGGCCGTTCTGTAGCACTTTGCAGTTGGAAGCCGAGCAGTTGCCGTACCAGGCGGTGATGCAACTGGGTCAGGATGCTCTCGATGGTGCAGCTGTAGAACTTTTTGAGGACCTGAAGTCCCATGTCAAATGTTGTCAGCCTCCTGAGGGATTGTCTCGGTGTGTTTGAACCATGATATTTCGTGAAGGGTCCTTAGTGATGTGGACTCCGGGGAACTTGAAGCAGAAATCTAATCATTGTGTCTGTAATGCATTACACTCCATTAGACACACTGACCATTCACTAATTAGAGCTAATGAAGGATACATACTGAATAAATTATGCTTGATTCTATTTCTGTTCCTGTGTGTGTGTGTGTGTGTATATATATATATATTTGTGTGTGTGTATATGTGTGTGTGTGTATGTGTGTGTGTGTGTGTGTGTGTGTGTGTGTGTGTGTGTGTGTGTGTGTGTGTGGTGTGTGTGTGTGTGTGTGTGTGTGTGTGTGT
Organism: Oncorhynchus kisutch; assembly: GCF_002021735.2. Lineage (NCBI taxonomy): Eukaryota > Metazoa > Chordata > Actinopteri > Salmoniformes > Salmonidae > Oncorhynchus > Oncorhynchus kisutch. Next base: position 85,327,132 of record NC_034187.2, read on the forward strand.
GTGTGTGTGTGTGTGTGTGTGTGTGTGTGTGTGTGTGTGTGTGTGTGTGTGTGTGTGTGTGTGGTGTGTGTGTATGTATATATATATATCATATACCTATCACATACATATTAAATTTCTATCATATACCTCATATCTATCATATACCTCATATCTATCATATACCTCATATCTATCATATACCTCATATCTGTCATATACCTCATATCTATCATATACCTCATATCTATCATATACCTCATATCTATCATATACCTCATATCTATCATATACCTCATATCTATCATATACCTCATATCTATCATATACCTCATACCTATCATATACCTCATATCTATCATATACCTCATATCTATCATATCCTAGCATATACCTTATATCTATCATATACCTTATATCTATCATATACCTATCATATACCTTATATCTATCATATACCTCATATCTATCATATACCTCATATCTATCATATACCTCATATCTATCATATACCTCATATCTATCATATACCTATCATATACCTTATATCTATCATATACCTTATATCTATCATATACCTCATATCTATATACCTTATATCTATCATATACCTCATATCTATCATATACCTCATATCTATCATATACCTTATATCTATCATATACCTCATATCTATCATATACCTCATATCTATCATATACCTCATATCTATCATATACCTCATATCTATCATATACCCTCATATCTATCATATACCTCATATCTGTCATATACCTCATATCTATCAAATACCTCATATCTATCATATACCTATCATATACCTCATATCTATCATATACCTCATATCTATCATATACCTCATATCTATCATATACCTCATATCTATCATATACCTCATATCTATCATATACCTCATATCTATCATATAACCTCATATCTGTCATATACCTCATATCTATCATATACCTCATATCTATCATATACCTGTCATATACCTCATATCTATCATATACCTCATATCTATCATATACCTATCACATACCTGTCATATACCTCATATCTATCAAATACCTCATATCTATCATATACCTCATATCTGTCATATACCTGTCATATACCTCATATCTATCATATACCTCATATCTATCATATACCTCATATCTATCATATACCTCATATCTGTCATATACCTCATATATATCATATACCTCATATCTATCATATACCTCATATCTATCATATACCTCATATCTATCATATACCTCATATCTATCATATACCTCATATCTATCATATACCTCATATCTATCATATTACTCATATCTATCATATACCTCATATCTATCATATACCTCATATCTGTCATATACCTCATATCTATCATATACCTCATATCTGTCATATACCTCATATCTATCATATACCTCATATCTATCATATACCTCATAATCTATCATATACCTATCACATACCTATCATATACCTCATATCTATCATATACCTCATATCTATCAATATACCTCATATCTATCACATACTGTATATATATTGTATACCTTAATATCTATAAATACATCATATACCTCATATCTATCATATACCTCATATCTGTCATATACCTCATATCTATCATAGACCTCATATCTATCATATACCTCATATCTATCATATACCTCATATCTATCATATACCTCATATCGATCATATACCTTATATCGACATATACCTCATATCTATCATATACCTCATATCTAGCATATACCTTATATCTATCATATACCTCATATCTATCATATACCACCTCATAGCTATCATATACCTCCATATCTATCATATACCTCATATCTATCATATACACTCATATCTATCATATACCTCATATCTATCATATACCTCATATCTATCATATCCTCATATCTATCATATACCTCATATCTAGCATATACCTCATAATCTATCAATACTCATATCTATCATATACCTATCAGATACTCATATCTAGCAATACCTCATATCTATCATATACCGAGCAGATACCTCATATCTATCATATACCTCATATCTATCATATACCTCATATCTGTCATATACTCATATCTATCATATACCATCATATCTATCATATACCTGTCATATACCTCATATCTATCATATACCTCATTCTATCATATACCTACACATACCTGCATATCCTCATATCTATCATATACATCATATCTATCATATACCTCATACTCATATCTATCATACCTCATATACATAACCTCATATATATCATATACCTCATATCTATCATATACCTCATATCTATCATATACCTCATATCTATCATATACCTCATATCTATCATATACCTCATATCTATCATATACCTCATATCTATCATATACCTCATATCTGTCATATACCTCATATCTATCATATACCTCATATCTGTCCATATACCTCATATCTATCATATACCTCATATCTATCATATACCTCATATCTATCATATACCTCATATCTATCATATACCTCATATCTATCATATACCTCATATCTGTCATATACCTCATATCTATCATATACCTCATATCTGTCATATACCTCATATCTATCATATACCTCATATCTATCATATACCTCATATCTATCATATACCTATCACATACCTATCATATACCTCATATCTATCATATACCTCATATCTATCATATACCTCATATCTATCACATACTGTATATATATTGTATACCTTATATCTATAAAATACCAATCATATACCTCATATCTATCATATACCTCATATCTGTCATATACCTCATATCTATCATATACCTCATATCTATCATATACCTCATATCTATCATATACCTCATATCTGTCATATACTTCATATCTATCATATACCTCATATCTGTCATATACCTATCATATACCTCATATCTATCATATACCTCATATCTATCATATACCTCATATCTGTCATATACCTCATAACTATCATATACCTATCATATACCTCATATCTATCATATACCTCATATCTATCATATACCTCATATCTATCATATACCTCATATCTATCATATACCTCATATCTGTCATATACCTCATATCTATCATATACCTCATATCTATCATATACCTCATATCTATCATATACCTCATATCTGTCATATACTTCATATCTATCATATACCTCATATCTGTCATATACCTATCATATACCTCATATCTATCATATACCTCATATCTATCATATACCTCATATCTGTCATATACCTCATAACTATCATATACCTATCATATACCTCATATCTATCATATACCTCATATCTGTCATATACCTCATATCTATCATATACCTCATATCTGTCATATACCTCATATCTGTCATATACCTCATATCTATCACATACTCTATATATATTGTATACCTTATATCAATAAAATACCAATCATATACCTCATATCTATCATATACCTCATATCTATCATATACCTCATATCTGTCATATACCTCATATCTGTCATATACCTCATATCTATCACATACTCTATATATATTGTATACCTTATATCTATAAAATACCATCATATACCTCATATCTGGTCTGTAAGGTGGTCTGTAATTAGGCAGACTTCTCATACTATACAGCTAAGTGATTACCATCCAATCAGAATGAAACCATTGATATACTATCCAATCAGAGTGCTGGAATATCCTACTCTGGGTCAACATAGGGTCATGGGGCGGTTTCACACTGATTTGGATCTGTACTGTTTAGTGAATTCATCAAAGCTTTGTGTTCTCTCTCTCTCTGTCTCTCTCTCTCACTCTCTCACCCCCCCCCCCTCTCTCTCTCCACCCCCCCCCCTCTCTCTCGCTGTCACCCCCCCCCCTTCTCTCTCTCTAATTAGCCGTAGCACTCAGGAAAACACACCATTATTACAATGTAGGCTCCTAAGTGGCGGTTAATTGAGTTTAAAATGCAATGTTCAAAGAAACACACAAGCAGAGGTGGAGAGATGCAGCTAGCGTACAGAGAGAGAAAGAGAGACACAAGCAGAGGTGGAGAGATGCAGCTAGCGGACAGAGAGAGAAAGAGAGACACAAGCAGAGGTGGAGAGATGCAGCTAGCGTACAGAGAGAGAAAGAGAGACACAAGCAGAGGTGGAGAGATGCAGCTAGCGTACAGAGAGAGAAAGAGAGACAAACAAGCAGGAGGTGGAGAGATGCAGCTAGCGTACAGAGAGAGAAAGAGAGACACAAGCAGAGGTGGAGAGATGCAGCTAGCGTACAGAGAGAGAAAGAGAGACACAAGCAGAGGTGGAGAGATGCAGCTAGCGTACAGAGAGAGAAAGAGAGACACAAGCAGAGGTGGAGAGATGCAGCTAGCGTACAGAGAGAGAAAGAGAGACACAAGCAGAGGTGGAGAGATGCAGCTAGCGTACAGAGAGAGAAAGAGAGACACAAGCAGAGGTGGAGAGATGCAGCTAGCGTACAGAGAGAGAAAGAGAGACACAAGCAGAGGTGGAGAGATGCAGCTAGCGTACAGAGAGAGAAAGAGAGACACAAGCAGAGGTGGAGAGATGCAGCTAGCGTACAGAGAGAGAAAGAGAGACACAAGCAGAGGTGGAGAGATGCAGCTAGCGTACAGAGAGAGAAAGAGAGACACAAGCAGAGGTGGAGAGATGCAGCTAGCGTACAGAGAGAGAAAGAGAGACACAAGCAGAGGTGGAGAGATGCAGCTAGCGTACAGAGAGAGAAAGAGAGACACAAGCAGAGGTGGAGAGATGCAGCTAGCGTACAGAGAGAGAAAGAGAGACACAAGCAGAGGTGGAGAGATGCAGCTATAGCGTACGAAGAGAGAGAAAGAGAGACACAAGATCAAAAGTACTAGGCACAAGAAAAACTATGCCATCAAACACAACGCATTATAATGATGACCATGGAGAAAGAAGGAGAGAAGAGTGGAGGGGGAGAGGGAGGAGGGAGAGAGGGAGGAGGGAAGAGGGAAAGAGGGTGAGAGGGAGAGAGGGAGGAGGGGGAGAGAGGGGAGAGAGGGAAGAGAGGGTGAGAGGGAGAGAGGGAGGAGGGGGGAGAGAGGGAGAGAGGGAAGAGGGAAAAGGGAAGAGGGAGGAGGGAGAGATGGAGAGAGGGAGAGAGGGAGAGAGGGAGAAAGGGAGAGAGGGAGGAGGGAGAGGGGGTGGAGGGGAGAGGGAGGAGGGAGATAGGATGGAGGGAGAGAGGGAGGAGGAAGGAGGGAGAGAGGGAGAGAGGGAGGAGAGAGAGAGGGGGAGGGAGAGAGGGAGGAGGGAGAAAGGGAGAGAGGGTGGAGGGAGAGAGAGGAGAAAAGAGGGGGAGGGAGAGAGGGAGGAGGGTGAGATGGAGAGAGGGTGGAGGGAGAGAGGGAGAGAGGGAGGAGGGAGAGAGAGAGGAGGGATAGAGGGAGAGAGGGAGAGGGTGGAGAGATTAGAGAGGAGAGAAGAGGGAAGAGGGAGGAGAGAGAGAGGGAGGAGGGGAGAGAGGGAGGAGGGAGAGAGGGAGGAGGGATAGAGAGAGAGAGGAGGGATAGAGAGAGAGAGGGAGGGATAGAGGGAGAGAGAGAGGAGGGATAGAGAGGGAGAGGAGGGATAGAGAGAGAGAGGAGGGATAGGGGGGGGAGGGAGAGGAGGGATAGAGGGAGAGAGAGAGGAGTGATAGAGGGAGACATTCATCCGTTTTATTGTGACAGAGCGGCACTCTTTCTTTTGGTTTTAAACGTCCCTCCCTTAACCTGGTGAGGCTGTGATTCATCATGAATAGCCTAGTAGAGCGCTGAGAGAAAGAGTGAGGAACTGAGATAGGCAAAGAAACTCAAAGGGGTTGATGATATTAATTGACAACATTTGTGATCCGAATGTGCAAATTGTCCAAACAGATTCGTAAAGTAGATGGATTATTTTTTTTTCCAAATCATGTCCAATCAATTTAATTTACTTGACTTATTTAGTTGGACTCCACAGCCTCATAGAGGATCTAGATACTTTTAGAATTAGAATCCCTCCACAGCCTCATAGAGGATCTAGATACATTTAGAATTAGAATCCCTCCACAGCCTCATAGAAGATCTAGATACTTTTAGAATTAGAATCCCTCCACAACCTCATAGAGGGTCTAGATACTTTTAGAATTAGAATTCCTCCACAACCTCATAGAGGATCTAGATACTTTTAGAATTAGAATTCCTCCACAGCCTCATAGAAGATCTAGATACATTTAGAATTAGAATCCCTCCACAGCCTCATAGAAGATCTAGATACTTTTAGAATTAGAATCCCTCCACAGCCTCATAGAAGATCTAGATACTTTTAGAATTAGAATCCCTCCACAGCCTCATAACAGATCTAGATACTTATAGAATTAGAATCCCTCCACAGCCTCATAGAGGATCTAGATACTTGTTCTAACCTCTCTGGATTACTATATATTACTATACTACCAATAGTACTATATAACATATTGGATCACATTTTCATTTCATAAATAATTTTCCCCTTTTTCTCCCCAATTTCGTGGTATCCAATTGGTAGTTACAGTCTTGTCTCATCGCTGCAACTCCTGTACGGACTCGGGAAAGGCGAAGTTTGTGAGCCGTGCCCCCCTGTCAGAATCTCCGTAGGAGAGGTGGGTGTGGAGTCAGGCGCAGGAGAGCAAGAATTCCCAGAAGGGCGATTTATTTACTGGTCCACCAACACAACAGGTACAGGAAGCAGAAAAGCAGCCACATGAAAACAGGAAGTCTAGTAAAACACACCCCTCTACTAAACTAACGTGCAGGGAAAACAGTCACGAAAATAAACCTGTTTAATTAACAGTAAAAAGTAACCCAAACCAACGACAGTAACACAAACAATCCCCCACAAAACCTAGCGGGTAGGATGAGATTAAATACCCCACTGAAGCTAAACTAGACACAGGTGAGGATGAGATTAAATACCCCACTGAAGCTAAACTAGACACAGGTGAGGATGAGATTAAATACCCCACTGAAGCTAAACTAGACACAGGTGAGGATGAGATTAAATACCCCACTGAAGCTAAACTAGACACAGGTGAGGATGAGATTAAATACCCCACTGAAGCTAAACTAGACACAGGTGAGGATGAGATTAAATACCCCACTGAAGCTAAACTAGACACAGGTGAGGATGAGATTAAATACCCCACTGAAACTAAACTAGACACAGGTGAGGATGAGATTAAATACCCCACTGAAGCTAAACTAGACACAGGTGAGGATGAGATTAAATACCCCACTGAAGCTAAACTAGACACAGGTGAGGATGAGATTAAATACCCCACTGAAGCTAAACTAGACACAGGTGCCAATAAGACAGAAAAAAAAGAAAAGGGATCGGTGGCAGCTAGTAGACTGGCGACGACCACCGCCGAGCGCCGCCCAAACAGGGAGAGGAACCACCTTCGGTGGAAATCGTGACACCCCCCCCCCCGAAACACAACCCAACCAAGCCGCGCTGCTTCTTGACACAATGCCCACTTAACCCGGAAGTCAGCCGCACCTATGTGCCGGAGAAAACCCCGTACTCCCTGGTGACCGTGTCAGGGTGGACTGCGCCCGGCCCGCCACAGGAGTCATGATGGGACAAGGACATCCATACCGGCCAAACCCGTCCCTACCCGGACATCCCTACAGGCCAAACCCTTCCCTAACCCAGACATCCCTACCGGCCAAACCCTTCCCTAACCCGGACATCCCTACCGGCCAAACCCTTCCCTAACCCAGACATCCCTACCGGCCAAACCCTTCCCTAACCTGGACATCCCTACCGGCCAAACCCTTCCCTAACCCGGACATCCCTACAGGCCAAACCCTTCCCTAACCCAGACATCCCTACCGGCCAAACCCTTCCCTAACCCGGACATCCCTACCGGCCAAACCCTTCCCTAACCCGGACATCCCTACCGGCCAAACCCTTCCCTAACCCGGACAACGCTGGGCCAAACCCTTCCCTAACCCGGACATCCCTACAGGCCAAACCCTTCCCTAACCTGGACATCCCTACAGGCCAAACCCTTCCCTAACCCGGACATCCCTACAGGCCAAACCCTTCCCTAACGCGGACATCCCTACAGGCCAAACCCTTCCCTAACCCAGACATCCCTACAGGCCAAACCCTTCCCTAACCCGGACATCCCTACCGGCCAAACCCTTCCCTAACCCGGACAGCGCTGGGACAATTGTGCGCCGCCCCAAGGGTGTCCTGGACTCGAACTGGACTCAAACCCAGAATCTCTAGTGGCACTGCGACATTCGGGAGGCCTATAACATTTACATTACCATGTAGTTTACCAATACAATAGTCTGACAGTGATGCGGACATACTCTGTAGTCATATCCCAAAAGAAAGAAATTATCTCACTACAATACATTTTAATAGAAAGTTAACAAAAATAGATACGATCTTGCTACCATGGAAAGGAAAATACCTGTCTATTTGTGGAAGAATCACAGTGAATCACAGTGATTTTTTTCTTAATCCCAGTTTACTTATTTGCTTGACTTGTTTTTTGAAATGATATGAGCAAAAATACATAATTTTATTTGGAACGGCAAGCCAGACAAATTTAAATGTAAAGCCTATTTATATAATGGGGAGGGCATAAATGATTAAATATTAAAGCATTAGACCTCTCACTAAAGACATCAGTCATACGAAAGTGATATTTATATCCAAACTGGTTCTCTAGCAGATTAGTAAGAATGTCTCACCCCGTGTTCAAAAATGTCCCTTCTCCCTTTATTCAGATTACAACCTCTTACTTTCAGTTATTTGAAAATGAAATAATCTCCAAATTATATATATATTTTTTAACAAGTCATAGACAGTTGGTTGCAATTTCAGTTTAATCCACCAGAAAAGACAAAACAAATTCTAATTGATAAAAAAAACCATAATAAAAAAAGTACCATCTTTGGAAATTATATCATAAATAGAACTGGTGGAGTTGTGTCACTGCAAACAAAAACATATGGAAATGTCTTCTCTACCCAAAATTACAACCACCTCACTGCAAACAAAAATATATGGAAATGTCTTCTCTACCCAAAATTACAACCACCTCACTGCTAACAAAAATATATGGAAATGTCTTCTCTACCCAAAATTACAACCTGCTAACAAAAATGGAAAGATAAAGGAAGGAACAAGTAAGGAACTTCTCTTTCCATCTTTCGGCATTAAAGACCAAAATTGGTTTAATGAAAATCATGTTTAATTTAAGGACCCCAAAAAATTGACAGCTGTTTGATTGTACAATAGTTGGGTAAAACACAAAACAATGGCGTATTCAAAATGTAGAATTTTCCTATTAAATAATTATACTAAATGATTGCAACCAATATAATGTTATATGTAGGTGTATACAACATCCCAGATCTCCAGAATTTGCTACGAAGAGACAAAATCATTAGATCATTTGTTTTGGTACTGTTCATATGTAGCTTGTTTTGGTACTGTTCATATGTAGCTTGTTTTGGTACTGTCTATATGTAGCTTGTTTTGGCACTGTTCATATGTAGCTTGTTTTGGTAGTGTTCATATGTAGCTTGTTTTGGTGCTGTTCATATGTAGCTTGTTTTGGTACTGTCCATATGTAGCTTGTTTTGGTACTGTTCATATGTTGCATGTTTTGGTACTGTTCATATGTAGCTTGTTTTGGTACTGTCTATATGTAGCTTGTTTTGGTACTGTTCATATGTAGCTTGTTTTGGTACTGTCCATATGTAGCTTGTTTTGGTACTGTTCATATGTAGCTTGTTTTGGTACTGTCCATATGTAGCTTGTTTTGGTACTGTTCATATGTAGCATGTTTTGGTACTGTTCATATGTAGCTTGTTTTGGTACTGTCTATATGTAGCTTGTTTTGGTACTGTTCATATGTAGCTTGTTTTGGTACTGTCCATATGTAGCTTGTTTTGGTACTGTTCATATGTAGCTTGTTTTGGTACTGTCCATATGTAGCTTGTTTTGGTACTGTTCATATGTAGCTTGTTTTGGTACTGTTCATATGTAGCTTGTTTTGGTACTGTCTATATGTAGCTTGTTTTGGTACTGTTCATATGTAGCTTGTTTTGGTACTGTCCATATGTAGCTTGTTTTGGTACTGTTCATATGTAGCTTGTTTTGGTACTGTCCATATGTAGCTTGTTTTGGTACTGTCCATATGTAGCTTGTTTTGGTACTGTTCATATGTAGCTTGTTTTGGTACTGTTCATATGTAGCTTGTTTTGGTACTGTTCATATGTAGCTTGTTTTGGTACTGTCCTTATGTAGCTTGTTTCTGGACGCAGGTTCAGGAATGGTTGAAGTATTGTCACATTTACCTGGAGCTAACTCTGCAGATATCTAACTCTGCAGATATCTAACTCTGCAGATATCTAACTCTGCAGATATCTAACTCTGCAAATATCACTGCAGGGTGATTTGAAAAGTCAATAAATCAATAATATATATTTAATTTTTGCAAAAATGTGTATCTTTAATTTACAATCTGTGGAAACTATTAGAATAGAAAGGTTGAGAACTTTTATGAAACATATAAGGCGAATATTGATAATGTGGTCACTAATAATCTTTACATAAAATAATAATTAACTTTACTAATTTCATATGTACAGTTGAAGTCAAAAGTTTACATACACTTAGGTTGGAGTCATTAAAAATCATTTTTCTACCCATTTTCCACACATTTCTTGTTAATAACAAACTATAGTTTTGGCAATTCGGGTTAGGACATCTACTTTGTGCATGACAGAAGTCATTTTTCCAACAATTGATTACAGACAGATTATTTAACTTATAATTCACTGTATCACACTTCCAATGTGTCAGAAGTTTACATACACTAATTTAACTATGCCTTTAACCAGCTTGGAAAAATCCCCAAAAATGATGTCATGGCTTTTGATGCTTCTGATAGGCTATTTGACATCATTTGAGTCAATTGGAGGTGTACATGTGGATGTATTTCAAGGCCTACATTCAAACTCAGTGCCTCTTTGCTTGACATCATGGGAAAATCGAAATAAATCAGCCAAGACCTCAGAAAAAAAATTGTAGACCTCCACAACTCAATGGACTAAAAACAAAACAAGGTAACTCATGTAATATTTACTGTGTCTGTAAAAGGTTCATTGCTTTTATGAAACAGCACTATTAAAAATATATGGCAAATAGAAACTGGTCTTCAGAGAGATAGATGGGAGCGGTTGAGCTGAAGGATGTGATTAAAAACAAACAAAATATAACTATTGTATATAAACTGTGTCCGTAAAATGTATATTGTATGTATAAACTGGAAATAGAAGCCTAAGTGTTGTTGTCAACTAGTTTACTCCAATTAGGGGACGGGTGGTAGGGGAAATAATAAATTAAATATATTTAAAAAATCTTTAATATATATTTACAAAAAATATATATGGGGGATTAGAAATGAATGCAGATAATTACATTGATGGAAGCTACAATCTATCTGCATAATCATCTACTAAATCTACTCACTAAAGAAACAAACTAAACAAATAAAAAAAGAGAGTGAGAAAGAGAGAGAGAGAAGTGGGGGGTGAGGGAG
>NC_034187.2:85338833-85353833 GCF_002021735.2 Oncorhynchus kisutch
GAGATCGGAATTTCATTGGCCAGCGGGCAACCATCCAAGAACTCAGACAACGTGGGGCCAACATCACCATGTGTGATACTCTCCTTTCCTTAACCCGATTGAGGAATTTTTTCTCCACATGGAGGTGGAAGGTATATGATAGGCGCCCCTCACAAACAAGCCACCCTTCTCCAGGCCATAGATGACACATGCAATGACATCACGGCAGACCAGTGTCAGGCCTGGATTCACCCGAAGATTCTCCCGAAGATGTTTGGCTAATGAAAGCATCCATTGTGATGTGGATGAGAACCTGTGGCCAAATCCACAAGACAGGGTTGAGGGAAATATAGAAGTACAGTAATCAATCCGTTGTTTTTGTTTTTACAGTAAGCCAGGTGAGGAACACTGCAGTGATGTTTTACAGTAAGCCAGGCGAGGAACACTGCAGTGATGTTTTTACAGTAAGCCAGGTGAGGAACACTGCAGTGATGTTTTACAGTAAGCCAGGTGAGGAACACTGCAGTGATGTTTTACAGTAAGCCAGGTGAGGACACTGCAGTGATGTTTTACAGTAAGCCAGGTGAGGAACACTGCAGTGATGTTTTACAGTAAGCCAAGGTGAGGAACACTGCAGTGATGTTTACAGTAAGCCAGGTGAGGAACACTGCCACTTGACGTTTACTGTAGTTAAAAAAAAATGTTTTTGCTTCGATTCAAAGAACCCTATGGTTGTCATTTGATTGTATTCATCAATACATTGAATATTATGTTAAATGGTTCCACTGTGTCTTCTAGTTCTCTCTGCTAGTTCTCTCTGCTAGTTCTCTCTGCTAGTTCTCTCTGCTAGTTCTCTCTGCTAAGTTCTCTCTGCTAGTTCTCTCGTCTCTGCTAGTTCTCTCTGCTAGTTCTCTCGCTTAGTCTCTCTGCTGAGTTCTCTCTGCTAGTTCTCCTCTGCTAGTTTCTCTCGGCTAGTTCTCCTCTGCCTAGTTCTTCTAGGATAGTTCTCTCTGCTAGTTTCTCTCGGCTAGTTCTCTCTGCTAGTTCTCTCTGCTAGTTCTCTCCTGCTAGTTTCTCTGCCTAGTTCTCTCGGCTAGTTCTCCTCTGCTAGTTCTCTCTGCCTAGTATCTCTCTGCTAGTTCTGCTCTGCTAGTTCTCTCGTCTAGTTCTCTCTGCTAGTTTCTCTCTGCTAGTTCTCTCTGCTAGTTCTCTTGGCTAGTTCTCTTCTGCCTAGTCTCTCTGCTAGTTCTCTCTGCTAGTTCTCTCTGCTTTAGTTCTCTCTGCTAATGATGTTTATACATGTAGTACCATAACGAAACAAGTATCACAAATTTAATGATCGTACGAACAACTACACAGTGAAACTATCGGTATATTGTGTGTGAGTGATCTAAATTATGGTTATTTCATGATTAATGAGTTATTTGAACCAATGATTCTGCAAGTGCAAGGTTTCTTTAAAATGACATACCCAAATCTAACTGCCTGTAGCTCAGGACCTGAAGCAAGGATATGCATATTATTGGTACAATTTGAAAGGAAAACACTTTGTAGATAGTGGAAATGTGAAATGAATGTAGGAGAATATTATTAATTTTTTTTAAAGTCAGTTAAAGAACAATTCTTATTTTCAATGACAGCCTGGGAACAGTGGGTTTAACTGCCTGTTCAGGGCAGAACGACAGATTTTGTACCTTGTCAGCTCGGGATTTGAACTCGCACCTTTCGGTTACTAGTCCAACGTTCTAACCACTAGGCTACCATGCCGCCCCCCTCTAACCACTAGGCTACCCTGCCAACCCCCCTCTAACCACTAGGCTACCCTGCCTCCCCCCCTCTCACCACTAGGCTACCCTGCCCACCCTCCCTCTCACCACTAGGCTACCCTGCCTCCCCCCTCTCACCACTAGGCTACCCTGCCTCCCCCCCTCTCACCACGAGACTACCCTGTCGCCCCCTTCTAACCACTAGACTACCCTGCCTCCCCCTCTCACCACTAGGCTACCCCTGCCTTCCCCCCTCTCACCACTAGACTACCCTGTCGCCCCCCCTCTAACCACTAGACTACCCTGCCTCCCCCTCTAACCACTAGACTACCCTGCCTCCCCACCCTCTAACCACTAGACCCTTACCCTGCCTCCCCCCTCTAACCACTAGACTTACCCCTGCCTCCCCCTCGTCACCACTAGGCTACCCTGCCTCCCCCTCTCACCACTAGAACTACCCTGTCGCCCCCCCTCTAACCACTAGACTACCCTGCCTCCCCCCTCTAACCACTAGACTACCCTGCCTCCCCCTCTCACCACTAGGCTACCCTGCCCTCCCCTCTCACCACTAGTACTACACTGTCCGCCCCCCCTCTAACCACTAGACTACCCTGCCTCCCCCCTCTCACCACTAGGCTACCCTGCCTCCCCCCTCTCACCACTAGACTACCCTGCCCTCCCCCCTCTAACCACTAGGCTACCCTGCCTCCCCCCTCTCACCAACTAGGCTACCCTGCCTCCCCCCTCTCACCACTAGGCTACACTGCCTCCCCCCTCTAACCACTAGACTACCCTGCCTCCCCCCTCTAACCACTAGACTACCCTGCCTCCCCCCTCCTAACCACTAGGCTACCCTGCCGCCCCCCTCTAACCACTAGGCTACCCCTGCCGCACCCCTCTCACCACTAGGCTACCCTGCCTCCCCCTCTCACCACTAGGCTACCCTGCCGCCCCCCTCTCACCACTAGGCTACCCTGCCTCCCCCCTCTAACCACTAGGCTACCCTGCTGCCCCCCTCTAACCACTAGGCTACCCTGCCTCCCCCTCTAACCCCTAGGCTACCCTGCCTCCCCCCTCTAACCACTAGGCTACCCTGCCTCCCCCCTCTAACCACTAGGCTACCCTGCTGCCCCCCTCTAACCACTAGGCTACCCTGCCTCCCCCCTCTAACCACTAGGCTACCCTGCTGCCCCCCCTCTAACCACTAGGCTACCCTGCCTCCCCCCTCTAACCACTAGGCTACCCTGCTGCCCCCCTCTAACCACTAGACTACCCTGCCTCCCCCTCTCACCACTAGTCTACCCTGCCTCCCCCTCTCACCACTAGGCTACCCTGCCTCCCCCCTCTAACCACTAGGCTACCCTGCCTCCCCAATATAACCACTAGGCTACCCTGCCTCCCCCTCTCACTACTAGTCTACCCTGCCTCCCCCCTCTAACCACTAGTCTACCCTGCCTCCCCCCTCTAACCACTAGGCTACCCTGCCTCCCCCCTCTAACCACTAGGCTACCCTGCCTCCCCCCTCTAACCACTAGGCTACCCTGCCTCCCCCCTCTAACCACTAGGCTACCCTGCCTCCCCCCTCTAATACTAGGCTACCCTGCCTCCCCCCTCTAACCACTAGGCTACCCTGCCTCCCCCCTCTAACCACTAGGCTACCCTGCCACCCCCCTCTCACCACTAGACTACCCTGCCACCCCCCTCTAACCACTAGACTACCCTGCCTCCCCCTCTCACCACTAGTCTACCCTGCCTCCCCCTCTCACCACTAGGCTACCCTGCCTCCCCCCTCTAACCACTAGGCTACCCTGCCTCCCCAATATAACCACTAGGCTACCCTGCCTCCCCCTCTCACTACTAGTCTACCCTGCCTCCCCCCTCTAACCACTAGTCTACCCTGCCTCCCCCCTCTAACCACTAGGCTACCCTGCCTCCCCCCTCTAACCACTAGGCTACCCTGCCTCCCCCCTCTAACCACTAGGCTACCCTGCCTCCCCCCCTCTAACCACTAGGCTAACCCTGCCTCCCCCCTCTAACCACTAGGCTACCCTGCCTCCCACCTCTAACCACTAGGCTACCCTGCCTCCCCCCTCTAACCACTAGGCTACCCTGCCTCCCCCCTCTAACCACTAGGCTACCCTGCCTCCCCCCTCTAACCACTAGGCTACCCTGCCTCCCCCCTCTAACCACTAGGCTACCCTGCCTCCCCCCTCTAACACTAGGCTACCCTGCCTCCCCCCTCTAACCACTAGGCTACCCTGCCTCCCCCCTCTAACCACTAGGCTACCCTGCCACCCCCCTCTCACCACTAGACTACCCTGCCACCCCCCTCTAACCACTAGACTACCCTGCCTCCCCCTCTCACCACTAGTCTACCCTGCCTCCCCCTCTCACCACTAGGCTACCCTGCCTCCCCCCTCTAACCACTAGGCTACCCTGCCTCCCCAATATAACCACTAGGCTACCCTGCCTCCCCCTCTCACTACTAGTCTACCCTGCCTCCCCCCTCTAAACACTAGTCTACCCTGCCTCCCCCCTCTAACCACTAGGCTACCCTGCCTCCCCCCTCTAACCACTAGGCTACCCTGCCTCCCCCCTCTAACCACTAGGCTACCCTGCCTCCCCCCTCTAACCACTAGGCTACCCTGCCTCCCCCCTCTAACCACTAGGCTACCCTGCCTCCCCCCTCTAACCACTAGGCTACCCTGCCTCCCCCCTCTAACCACTAGGCTACCCTGCCACCCCCCTCTCACCACTAGACTACCCTGTCGCCCCCCCCTCTAACCACTAGGCTACCCTGCCTCCCCCTCTCACCACTAGTCTACCCTGCCTCCCCCCTCTCACCACTAGACTACCCTGTCGCCCCCCCTCTAACCACTAGTCTACCCTGCCTCCCCCCTCTAACCACTAGGCTACCCTGCCTCCCCCCTCTAACCACTGGGCTACCCTGCCTCCCCCCTCTAACCACTAGGCTACCCTGCCACCCCCCTCTCACCACTAGGCTACCCTGCCTCCCCCCTCTAACCACTAGGCTACCCTGCCTCCCCCCTCTCACCACTAGACTACCCTGCCTCCCCCCTCCCCAATATAACACATTAGATCTGATAGAAGAAAATACAAAGAAAAAAATGACATTTTTTTGTTCCATCATCTTTGAAATGCAAGAGAAAGGCCATAATGTATTATTCCAGCCCAGGCGCAATTTAGATTTTGGCCACTAGATGGCAGCAATGTATGTGCAACATTTTAGACTGATCAAATGAACCATTGTATTTGTGTTTAAAATGTAATATCAAGACTGCCCAAATGTTTCTAAGTGGCTTATTTATAACTTTTCAAGTTTAAAGCTGTGAACTGTCCTCAAACAATAGCATGGTATTCTTTCACTGTAATATCTAATGTAAATTGGAGAGTGTAGTTAGATTAACAAGAATTTAAGCTTTCTGCCAATTTCAGATATGTCTATGTCCTGGGAAATGTTCTCGTTACTAACAACCTCATGCTAATCGCATTAGCCTACGTTAGCTCAACCGTCCCGCAGGGGACCCAGCAGCCCTGAAAAAGTTTTTTAAAGATATGAATGCACAATGCAATGTTTTGAACATCTGACAGCCTGTGTGTCACCCCCCCTCTAACCACTAGGCTACCCTGCCTCCCCCCTCTCACCACTAGACTACCCTGCCTCCCCCCTCTCACCACTAGACTACCCTGCCTCCCCCCTCTCACCACTAGACTACCCTGCCTCCCCCCTCTCACCACTAGACTACCCTGCCTCCCCCCTCTAACCACTAGGCTACCTTGTCGCCCCCCCTCTCACCACTAGACTACCCTGCCTCCCCCCTCTCACCACTAGACTACCCTGTCGCTCCCCTCTCACCACTAGGCTACCCTGCCTCCCCCCTCTCACCACTAGACTACCCTGTCGCCCCCCCTCTAACCACTAGGCTACCCTGCCTCCCCCTCTCACCACTAGACTACCCTGTCGCCCCCCCTCTAACCACTAGTCTACCCTGCCTCCCCCCTCTAACCACTTTGATTGTTCAAGCAGCGTTTTTTCTGTCAGCATCTATCTTTTCCCAGTCTCTTTTCTCGTCCTTCTGGTTTTTGACCTTAGACCTTTGTCTGTCCTGACCCTGTACCCGCCTGCCTGTCCTGACCCTGTACCCGCCTGCCTGTCCTGACCCTGTACCCGCCTGCCTGACCTCTCTGTCTGTCCTGACTCTGTACCCGCCTGCCTGACCTCTCTGCCTGTCCTGTCCTGACCCTGTACCCGCCTGCCTGACCTCTCTGCCTGTCCTGACCCTGTACCCGCCTGCCTGACCTCTCTGCCTGTCCTGACCCTGTACCCGCCTACCTGACCTCTCTGCCTGTCCTGTCCTGACCCTGTACCCGCCTGCCTGACCTCTCTGCCTGTCCTGACCCTGTACCCGCCTGCCTGACCTCTCTGCCTGTCCTGACCCTGTACCCGCCTACCTGACCTCTCTGCCTGTCCTGTCCTGACCCCTGTACCCGCCTGCCTGACCTCTCTGCCTGTCCTGACCCTGTACCTGCCTGACCTCTCTGCCTGTCCTGTCCTGACCCTGAACCCACCTGCCTGACCTGCTACCTGTCCTGACCCTGTACCCGCTTGCCTGACCTGCTACCTGTCCTGACCCTGAACCCGCCTGCCTGACCTGCTACCTGTCCTGACCCTGTACCCGCCTGCCTGACCTCTCTGCCTGTCCTGACCCTGTACCCGCTTGCCTGACCTGCTACCTGTCCTGACCCTGTACCCGCCTGCCTGACCTGCTACCTGTCCTGACCCTGTACCCGCCTGCCTGACCTGCTACCTGTCCTGACCCTGTACCCGCTTGCCTGACCTGCTACCTGTCCTGACCCTGTACCCGCTTGCCTGACCTGCTACCTGTCCTGACCCTGAACCCGCCTGCCTGACCTCTCTGCCTGTCCGTCCCTGACCCTGAGCCTGCCGTCCTGTACCTTTGCTCCACCTTGCCTCACCCTGGATTATCGACCCCTGCCTGTCTTGACCCCTGACCCACATCAACAGTCTTACCTTGATTCCTGATCCTGTGTTACAAAGTGAAGACCGGTTTGAGTTTTGTGTCTACAGCTTTTTTTAAATGACCACAAGGTTCTGAAATTTGTGCCAAATTTATTGTAAAAAACTGTGTTAAACAAGTAAAAAGAAAAATATTTCAAATGTCATATTATGTGCAAATAAGATAAAGTACAAAGGGAAAAGCATAAATATGGGTTGTATTTACAATGGTGTGTGTTCTTCACTGGTTGGCCTTCTCTTGTGGCAACAGGTCACACATCTTCCTGTTGTGATGCACACTGTGGTATTTCACCCAGGAGATATGGGAGGTTATCAAAATTGGGTTTGCCTATGCCAGCCAGCCAGCCATCCAGCCAGCCTCTCTCTCTCTCTGTGTGCACGTGTATACGAGTGTGTGTGTATCTAAATAACAACCGGTGGATGATTGTACAGATGCGATAGGTCAGACGGGTCATGTGATAGGTCAGACGGGTAATGTGATAGGCAAGGCGGGTCATGTGATAGATCAGGAGGGTCATGTGATAGGTCAGGCGGGTCATGTGATAGGCCAGGAGGGTCATGTGATAGGCCAGGAGGGTCATGTGATAGGCAAGGCGGGTCATGTGATAGGCAAGGCGGGTCATGTAATAGGCATGGCGGGTCATGTGATAGGCCAGGCGGGTCATGTGATAGGCAAGGCAGGTCATGTGATAGGCCAGGCGGGTCATGTGATAGGCCAGGCGGGTCATGTGATAGGCAAGGCAGGTCATGTGATAGGCAAGGCGGGTCATGTGATAGGCCAGGCGGGTCATGTGATAGGCAAGGCGGGTCATGTGATAGGCCAGGCGGGTCATGTGATAGGTCAGGAGGGTCATGTGATAGACCAGGAGGGTCATGTGATAGGTCAGGCGGGTCATGTGATAGGCCAGGCGGGTCATGTGATAGGCCAGGCGGGTCATGTGATAGGTCAGGCGGGTCATGTGATAGGTCAGGCAGGTCATGTGATAGGCCAGGAGTGTCATGGTAGAACGAGCTTCAAGAACCACCCACTTAAATGATGAACGAGTTTCTTATGCATAATAAGAGTTGACTTTAATTGTAAAAAATCATATTTCGGGGGAATGCTAATATGGTATAAATCTGA
Source organism: Oncorhynchus kisutch (assembly GCF_002021735.2). Lineage (NCBI taxonomy): Eukaryota > Metazoa > Chordata > Actinopteri > Salmoniformes > Salmonidae > Oncorhynchus > Oncorhynchus kisutch. The sequence goes on from NC_034187.2 coordinate 85,346,761, forward strand.
ACTCATTCAATTGATCATAACAGGAGAAAATCTGTTTCCTCGTCAATTAAATGAGCAAATGAAAGAGCAAGGAAAAGACCGTTTTATGTTTGCTCATCCATAGCATGACAAAGAGTGTGTCCCAAATGGCACCTTATTCCATGTATTCCCTATTGGCCCTTGTAGAAAGAAGTGCACTACAAAGGATACAGGGTGCCAGTTGGGGAGCAACCCCAAATATGCCATTGTTGGAGACTAATGAGATATGAAAGCTTTATTGGTACTGTAGAATGTACAGTGAATTATGAAAGTATTCAGACCACATGACGTGTTCCATATGTTGTTACTTTACAGCCTTATTCTAAAAGGGATTAAATTCATGTTTTTTTCCACATCAATCTACACACAATATCCGATAATGACGAAGTAAAAACTGGCTTTTATACAGTTTTGCAAATGTATTAAAACCCCCAAAAAAGAAATAACTTATTTACATCAGTTTTCAGACCCTTTGCTATGAGACTCGAAATTGAGCTCAGGTGCATCCTATTTCCATTGATCATCCTTGAGATGTTTCTACAACCTGATTGGAGTCCACATGTGGTAAATTCAATTGATTGGACATGATTTGAAAAGCCAAACTGACCAATCGGGGGAGAAGGGCCTTGGTCAAGGAGATGACCAAGAACCCGATGGTCACTCTGACAGAGCTCCAGAGTTCATCTGTAGAGATGGGAGAACCTTCCAGAAGGACAACCATCTCTGCAGCATTCCACCAATCAGATCTCTAAGATAGAGTGGCCAGATGGAAGCCACTCTTCAGTAAAAGCACATGACAGCCCACTTGGAGTTTTTCAAAGCACAGAACATGAGAAACAAGATTTTCTGGTCTGATGAAACCAAGATTGAAGTCTTTGGCCTGAATGCCAAGCTTCACGTCTGGAGGAAACCTGGCACCATCCTTATGGTGAAGCATGGCGGTGGCAGTATCATGCTGTGGGGATCTTTTTCCGCGGCAGGGATTGGGAGACTAGTCAGGATCGATGGGAAAGATGAACAGACTATTGTACAGATAGACCCTTGATGAAAACCTGCACCAGAGAGCTCAGGACCTCAGACTGGGGCTGAAGGTTTGTCTTCCAATAGGACAACAACCCTAAGCACGCAGCCCAGACAATGCAGGAGTGGCTTCGGAACAAGTCTCTGAATGTCCTTGAGTGGCCCAGCCAGAGCCTGGACTTGAACCCGATCGAACATCTCTGGAGAGACCTGAAAATAGCTATGCAGCGACGCTCCCCATCCAACTATCAATTCTTTAATAAGGCTGTAACCTAACAAAATATGGTTATAGTCAAGGGGTCTGAATACTCTCCGAATCCGTGGCCTCCTGCCACAACCTGAGGGACAGCCAGTGAAAAGTGCAACGTAATGTCAATAATATTTCCCATTTAGTTTTGTTTGGTCTTTCATACAATTAGCGCAGGGTGTGTGTGTGTGTGTGGGGGGGGGGGGGGGGGGGTAGTTCATCATTGTAAATAAGAATGTGTTCTTAACTGACTTGCCTAGTTAAATAAAAACCTGTTTTTGTTCTTCCATTTACACTGTTATTGTTAATGAAGGCTTTGATCCCACCAAAATGTTTTTACGTGTTTATCAATGTAAGTCATTTTCATTTGCCCATAAAAGTCTACTGAAATGAACCTGTACATGTATGTATGGCTTCTAATACAACAACAGCCTTTATTATACCAGGTAACCTGACTGAGAACACATTCTCATTTACAGCAACAACCTGGGGAATAGTTACAGATGGGAGGGGGGATGAATGAGCTAATTGTAAACTGGGGATGATTAGGTGGTTATGATGGTATGAGGGCCAGATTGGGAATTTAGCCAGGACACCGGGGTTAACTCCTCTACTGTTACAATAAGAGTCAAGGGATCTTTAGTTATCACCTCTACTGTTACAATAAGAGTCATGGGATCTTTAGTTAACACAGAGAGTCAGGACACCTGTTTAACCTCCCAGCTGAAAGACAGCACCCTACACAGGACACCTGTTTAACCTCCCAGCTGAAAGACAGCACCCTACACAGTGAGACCACAGAGTCAGGACACCTGTTTAACATCCCAGCTGAAAGACAGCACCCTACACAGGACACCTGTTTAACCTCCCAGCTGAAAGACAGCACCCTACACAGTGAGACCACAGAGTCAGGACACCTGTTTAACATCCCAGCTGAAAGACAGCACCCTACACAGTGAGACCACAGAGTCAGGACACCTGTTTAACATCCCAGCTGAAAGACAGCACCCTACACAGTGAGACCACAGAGTCAGGACACCTGTTTAACATCCCAACTGAAAGACAGCACCATACACAGTGAGACCACAGAGTCAGGACACCTGTTTAACATCCCAGCTGAAAGACAACACCCTATACAGGACACCTGTTTAACATCCCAGCTGAAAGACAACACCCTATACCGGACACCTGTTTAACATCCCAGCTGAAAGACAACACCCTATACAGGACACCTGTTTAACATCCCAGCTGAAAGACAGCACCCTACACAGGACACCTGTTTAACCTCCCAGCTGAAAGACAGCACCCTACACAGTGAGACCACAGAGTCAGGACACCTGTTTAACATCCCAGCTGAAAGACAGCACCCTACACAGTGAGACCACAGAGTCAGGACACCTGTTTAACATCCCAGCTGAAAGACAGCACCCTACACAGTGAGACCACAGAGTCAGGACACCTGTTTAACATCCCAGCTGAAAGACAGCACCCTACACAGTGAGACCACAGAGTCAGGACACCTGTTTAACATCCCAGCTGAAAGACAGCACCCTACACAGTGAGACCACAGAGTCAGGACACCTGTTTAACATCCCAGCTGAAAGACAGCACCCTACACAGTGAGACCACAGAGTCAGGACACCTGTTTAACATCCCAGCTGAAAGACAGCACCCTACACAGTGAGACCACAGAGTCAGGACACCTGTTTAACATCCCAGCTGAAAGACAACACCCTATACAGGACACCTGTTTAACATCCCAGCTGAAAGACAACACCCTATACCGGACACCTGTTTAACATCCCAGCTGAAAGACAACACCCTATACAGGACACCTGTTTAACATCCCAGCTGAAAGACAGCACCCTACACAGGACACCTGTTTAACCTCCCAGCTGAAAGACAGCACCCTACACAGTGAGACCACAGAGACAGGACACCTGTTTAACATCCCAGCTGAAAGACAACACCCTATACAGGACACCTGTTTAACATCCCAGCTGAAAGACAACACCCTATACAGGACACCTGTTTAACATCCCAGCTGAAAGACAGCACCCTACACAGGACACCTGTTTAACCTTCCAGCTGAAAGACAGCACCCTACACAGTGAGACCACAGAGTCAGGACACCTGTTTAACATCCCAGCTGAAAGACAGCACCCTACACAGTGAGACCACAGAGTCAGGACACCTGTTTAACATCCCAGCTGAAAGACAGCACCCTACACAGTGAGACCACAGAGTCAGGACACCTGTTTAACATCCCAGCTGAAAGACAGCACCCTACACAGTGAGACCACAGAGTCAGGACACCTGTTTAACATCCCAGCTGAAAGACAGCACCCTACACAGTGAGACCACAGAGTCAGGACACCTGTTTAACATCCCAGCTGAAAGACAGCACCCTACACAGTGAGACCACAGAGTCAGGACACCTGTTTAACATCCCAGCTGAAAGACAGCACCCTACACAGTGAGACCACAGAGTCAGGACACCTGTTTAACATCCCAGCTGAAAGACAGCACCCTACACAGGGCAATGTCCCCATTGGGATCATTTTTTTTAGACCAGAGGGTCTCCTCCTATTGGTTCTTCAGCAGCACCTGGTCTCCCGACCAGAACCAACCGTGTTTAGCTTCAGAGGCAATGGGATGCAGGGTGGTTCAATGTAGAATGTAGAGAATGTTATAATATATATTTAATTGGTATATATAATGTTTTGACATTGTAATGAAGAATGTTCATTGTCATGAAATACACTTATGTTAATTTGATCACAGATCATTTTCTTGGCCACGGGAAATGCTAAAACTTGTAGTTTAAGAAAGGCTTATAAAGTGTGTAATTTCCACTTTAAAATGTCACTTCATTTGCCGAACCAAAAAGAAAATGCATCAACCACTACAAAACAAAAAGTATATTAATAATAATAACCCACATAATAATTCACGTCCTGTTGCTAGGCATTTATGTTCCTGCTATGAGAAACTGGTCCATCTGTACTAGAGACAACAGACGAACAAAACCAATCAATGTGGACTGAATGAAATGACTGGGTGATTACCTGTATTTTCTAACATTTGGATTTAGTCCATCCAGATAGCCTAGAGTGATGAAAATTGATTTAAAAAATGATTGTACAAGAGGGAAACTCATTTTCAACCCCCCCCCCCCCCCCCCCCCCCCAAGGGTTAGCTGACAGAGCAATACGGGAGTTTTGAGATTTGTCATGATGACAAAACGAACCTCACTGAGTCAAACCAGGCCGAAGGAGAAGGAGCTATCCAGGCGTGATAGCCTGTCATTTGCCGAGACAATGATCTGTGTCACCCCTGCCACCGCCATCCCATCAGCTGGTTGTCAGGACAACGCAGTGATGAATCGCAGTAACCAAGGCGACCAACCATCTGTCAATCTACTGTCTCCATGACAGCGGGTGGATGACAGGGTAGTGACCCTGTCCTGACCTGCTTCATACAACACATCAGTCGCACTGGAGAGGAGAGGACAGAGAAGAGAGGAGAGGAGAGGGAGAGGGGAGAGGAGTGTAGGTAGAGGAGAGAGAAGAAAGGAGATGAGAGAGAGAGGGGAGAGGACAGAACAGGGAGATAGGAGAGAGAGGAGAGAGAGGAGAGGGAGAGAGGAGGGAAGAGTGAAGGGAGAGAGAAGAGAGAGAGGAGAGAGAGAGGAGGGAAGGGAGAGAGAGAAGAGACGATAGAGAGGAGAGGAGAGAGTGAAGATGGAGAGAGAGAAGAGAGAGAGGAGTGAAGATGGAGAAGGAGAAGAGAGGAGAGAGGAGAGAGAGGAAAGAGGAGAGAGAGGAGAGAGGGTGTGTCTGTGACTAGATTTAGGGAGAGAGAGGGTGTCTGTGACTAGATTTAGGGAGAGAGAGAGGGTGTGTCTGTGACTAGATATAGGGAGAGAGAGGGTGGATATGAAGACACACTCCTGCCAGTTTAACAATATGAAGAGGTGATGTTGTCTCACAACAGTAGTCATAGCTTCCTGCCAGTTTAACAATATGAAGAGGTGATGTTGTCTAACAACAGTAGTCATAGCTTCCTGCCAGTTTAACAATATGAAGAGGTGATGTTGTCTCACAACAGTAGTCATAGCTTCCTGCCAGTTTAACAATATGAAGAGGTGATGTTGTCTCACAACAGTAGTCATAGCTTCCTGCCAGTTTAACAATATGAAGAGGTGATGTTGTCTAACAACAGTAGTCATAGCTTCCTGCCAGTTTAACAAACAATGGAGTCACTTGCTGCTGCTTCAGAACGTGACAAGCTGCACCGCTTGACAAATGGAAGCTCTCGCAGGTTACCTAGCAACTTGGTAAAACCGTCTTGATTGTTGACGGCGTGCCAAACATGACCACGTTCTGTGAAAATGGAACCCACTGAGGGTATTAGAGCTGTGTGTCTGTTAAAGAGATAGTTCACGCCAAAATCAAAATGAAATGCGTCAAACTTTTCCCCACATTAACGAGATGAGTCCGTATGCCGCACCATCAGCGTAGATGATGGGTTAGGGTTAGGGTCGGGGTCAGGGTTTAGGGTAGGGTTAGGGTTAGGATTAGGGTTGGGGTCAGGGTTAGGGTTGGGGTCAGGCTTGGGGTCAGGGTTAGCGTTGGGGTTAGGATTAGGGTCGGGTCAGGGTTTAGGGTAGGGTTAGGATTAGGGTTGGGGTTAGGGTTGGGGTTGGGGTAAGGGTTGGGGTTAGGGTCAGGGTGGGGTCAGGGTTGGGGTCAGGGTTGGGGTTAGGGTCAGGGTTGGGGTTAGGTTCAGGGTTGGGGTCAGGGTTGGGGTTGGGGTCAGGGTTGGGGTCAGGGTTAGCGTTGGGGTCAGGGTTAGGGTTGGGGTCAGGGTTGGGGTTAGGGTCAGGGTGGGGTCAGGGTTGGGGTCAGGGTTGGGGTTAGGGTCAGGGTTGGGGTCAGGGTTGGGGTTAGGTTCAGGGTTGGGGTCAGGGTTGGGGTCAGGGTTGGGGTCAGGGTTGGCGTTGGGGTCAGGGTTAGCGTTGGGGTCAGGGTTAGGGTTGGGGTCAGGGTTGGGGTTAGGGTCAGGGTTGAGGTCAGGGTTGGGGTCAGGGTTGGGGTTAGGGTCAGGGTTGGGGTCAGGGTTGGGGTTAGGTTCAGGGTTGGGGTCAGGGTTGGGGTCAGGGTTGGGGTCAGGGTTGGCGTTGGGGTCAGGGTTAGCGTTGGGGTCAGGGTTAGGGTTGGGGTCAGGGTTGGGGTTAGGGTCAGGGTGGGGTCAGGGTCAGGGTTGGGGTCAGGGTTGGGGTTAGGGTCAGGGTTGGGGTTAGGTTTAGGGTTGGGGTCAGGGTTGGGGTTGGGGTCAGGGTTGGGGTCAGGGTTAGCGTTGGGGTCAGGGTTAGGGTTGGGGTCAGGGTTGGGGTTAGGGTCAGGGTGGGGTCAGAGGGGTCAGGGTTGGGGTCAGGGTTGGGGTTAGGGTCAGGGTTGGGGTCAGGGTTGGGGTTAGGTTCAGGGTCAGGGTAGGGTCAGGGTGGGGTCAGGGTTGGGGTCAGGGTTGGGGTTAGGTTCAGGGTTGGGGTCAGGGTTGGGGTTGGGGTCAGGGTTGGGGTCAGGGTTAGCGTTGGGGTCAGGGTTAGCGTTGGGGTCAGGGTTGGGGTCAGGGTTGGGGTTAGGGTCAGGGTGGGGTCAGGGTTGGGGTCAGGGTTGGGGTTAGGGTCAGGGTTGGGGTCAGGGTTGGGGTTAGGTTCAGGGTTGGGGTCAGGGTTGGGGTCAGGGTTGGGGTCAGGGTTAGCGTTGGGGTCAGGGTTAGCGTT
>NC_034187.2:85358833-85388833 GCF_002021735.2 Oncorhynchus kisutch
GACAAACATGGCTGCTCAGAGAGGACAGGCTGGCTATAGAGCTGACAAGGTACAAAATCTGTCGTTCTGCCCCCCAACAGGCAGTTAACCCACTGTTCCTAGGCTGTCATTGAAAATAAGAATTTGTTCTTAACTGACTTTCCTGGTTAAAGAAAGGTAAAATAATAAAAAAGGAGAAAGGAGTATCATTGGAATTGTCCATAATGTTAAACTGCAGTAAGAGAGAGCCCCAGTACTGGATGGAGGGTTAAACAAAGAAGAAAGAAAATGAAAGAGAGGAAAAGTAGAGGGGTAGTATTACTAAAACATATCCAATATGTTCTGTGTGTGTGTGTGTGTGTGTGTGTGTGTGTGTGTGTGTGTGTGTGTGTGTGTGTGTGTGTGTGTGTGTGTGTGTGTGTGTGTGTGTGTGTGTGTGTGTGTGTGTCTGTGTGTGTGTGTGTGGATGTTTTTTTGTGTTTTTGCATGTATGTTTTGCTGCTCAGTCAAGGACAGGTAGTTTTTAGTCCTACAGAGAGAATGCTGCTCAGTCTCGGACTGAAAGACAAGAGAGAGAGAGAGACGAGAGAGAGAGAGAGAGAGAGAGAGAGAGAGAGAGAGAGAGGGGAAGAGAGAGAGAGGGAGGGGAGATAGGGCCATCTCCCTCTCTTCCCCTCTCTTTTCTCAATTTCAAATACGGTGCTCCCTCTCTCCCTCTCTGTCTCTCCCTTGCTCTCCCCTCTCTCTCGTCGAGATGTCAGAACGGGAATGAAGTCTTGTACCCTCCCCTTTCGAAATTCTAAATATTTTATACACCTGTGAAATCGTGTTTTGTCCCAAAACAAACAGTGATTGGGTATTGCTTCTTGTTAGCTATCCGTACCCATAGTACCCAGACATCTCTGGTCCCATGTACGTTCACATACACAAGAGATTATGCTATCGATGATCTTTATCAGGACTTTGCTGTTCCTCACAAAATAAACTTTAAACAGAAAAACTTGTTCATAGAAAATGCATTCAGTATCACCACAGTCCCTTCAGGAAGTACCAGTAAGAGAGATAGGCAGGGGTACGAGGTAATAACATGGCTATATACAGGAAGTACCAGTACTGAGTCGATAGGCAGGGGTACGAGGTAATAACATGGCTATATACAGGAAGTACCAGTACTGAGTCGATAGGCAGGGGTACGAGGTAATAACATGGCTATATACAGGAAGTACCAGTACTGAGTCGATAGGCAGGGGTACGAGGTAATAACATGGCTATATACAGGAAGTACCAGTACTGAGTCGATAGGCAGGGGTACGAGGTAATAACATGGCTATATACAGGAAGTACCAGTACTGAGTCGATAGGCAGGGGTACGAGGTAATAACATGGCTATATACAGGAAGTACCAGTACTGAGTCGATAGGCAGGGGTACGAGGTAATAACATGGCTATATACAGGAAGTACCAGTACTGAGTCGATAGGCAGGGGTACGAGGTAATAACATGGCTATATACAGGAAGTACCAGTACTGAGTCGATAGGCAGGGGTACGAGGTAATAACATGGCTATATACAGGAAGTACCAGTACTGAGTCGATAGGCAGGGGTACGAGGTAAATGCATTCAGTATCACCACAGTCCCTTCAGAAAGTATTCATACCCCTTGACTTATTCCACATTTTGTCGTGTTAAACTAATAAAACACACACATCTATACAACTACTCATTCCAGGTTGTTTTTTAATTTTTTATTTTTTACTATTTTCTACATTTGGTAGAATATTAGTGAAGACGTCGAAACTATGAAATAACACCAAACACTGGGGCACCACAAGGGTGCGTTCTGAGCCCTCTCCTGTACTCCCTGTTCACCCACGACTGCGTGGCCAAGCACGCCTCCAACTCAATCATCAAGTTTAGGCTTGATTACCAACAACGACGAGACGGCCTACAGGGAGGAGGTGAGGGCCCTCAGAGTTTGGTGTCAGGAAAATAACGTCACACTCAACGTCAACAAAACAAAGGAGATGATCGTGGACATCAGGAAACAGCAGAGGGAGCAGGTGGTGAGGTCTGCACAACGCATCACCGGGGACCAAACTACCTGCCCTCCAGGACACCTACACCACCCGATGTCACAGGAAGGCCAACAAGATCATCAAGGACAACAACCACCCGAGCCACTGTCTGTTCACCCCGCTATCATCCAGAAGGCGAGGTCAGTACAGGTGCATCAAAGCTGGGACCGAGAGACTGAAAAACAGCTTCTATCTCAAGGCCATCAGACTAACATTGAGTGGCTGCTGCCAACACACTGACTCAACTCCAGCCACTTTAATAATGGGAATTGATGGAAAATGATGGAAAATATATCACTAGCCACTTTAAACAATGCTACCTAATATAATGTTTACATACCCTACATTATGACTCAACTCCAGCCACTGTCAGACTGTTAAATAGCCACCACTAACACATTAGTCCACATAGACTTGAAATCACTGGCAGTTTAAAATTTAAATAAATTAAAATTTAAAAAAACTGATCACTAGTCCCTTTAATAATGTTTATATATTTATTTACATATTTTGCATTATTCATCTCGTATGTACATACTGTGTTCTATTCTACTGTATCTTAGTCTACGCCGCTCTGACATTGCTTGTCCATGTATTTATATATTCTTAATTCCATCATTTTACTTTAGATTTGTGTGAAATTGTTAGATATTACTTGTCAGATATTCCTGCACTGCCGGAGCTAGAAACACAAGCATTTCACTACACCCACAATAACATCTGCTAAACGTGTGTATGTGACCAACACAATTTTGATTTGATTTGAGGAGACTGAAGGAGATACACAAAGATATGATCAGGAGACTGAAGGAGAAACACACAGAAATGATCAGGAGACTGAAGGAGAAACGCAAAGATATGATCAGGAGACTGAAGGAGAAACACACAGATATGATCAGGAGACTGAAGGAGAAACACACAGATATGATTAGGAGACTGAAGGAGAAACACACAGATATGATCAGGAGACTGAACGAGAAACACACAGAAATGATCAGGAGACTGAAGGAGAAACACACAGAAATGATCAGGAGACTGAAGGAGAAACACACAGAAATGATCAGGAGACTGAAGGAGAAACACACAGAAATGATCAGGAGACTGAAGGAGAAACACACAGAAATGATCAGGAGACTGAAGGAGAAACACACAGAAATGATCAGGAGACTGAAGGAGAAACACACAGAAATGATCAGGAGACTGAAGGAGAAACACACAGAAATTATCAGGAGACTGAAGGAGAAACACACAGAAATGATCAGGAGACTGAATGAGAAACACACAGAAATGATCAGGAGACTGAAGGAGAAACACACAGAAATGATCAGGAGTCGTGCGCACAGTTGTTTTCTCTGCTACTACTCTGAACCAGGACAGTTCACTACACACACACACACACACACACACACACACACACACACACACACACACACACACACACACACACACACACACACACACACACACACACACACACACACACACACACAACACACACACACACACACAATATGTTTTCCCCACTGAACAAGCAGGCCAAGCTGACATGGATGGATAAACACACAGGCTGGAGATTATGCACACACAGATAAACACACACACGCACACACACACACACACACACACATACACACACACACACACACACACACACAAACACGCGCGTAGAAGTCACACACAGCGTGAAACTACTGAGTAGTTCAGCTTCAACATGGTCCTTCCTCTTTCCCTTCCTTTCACAAGCTCAGACTCTACAGTGAACCATTTGGACTCTTCTTTCTTAAAAAAAAATACTTGGTCAAAGTCGTCAAAGATAATTACAAAAGGTGAGAGGTCTGTGTGAGAGATCATCCGTCTTCTGGTTCAGAAGTCTAAGACACTGCATCTCAGTGTTAGAGGCGTCACTACAGACCCTGGTTCAGCGGTCTAAGGCCCTGCATCTCAGTGTTAGAGGAGTCACTACAGACCCTGGTTCAGCGGTCTAAGGCCCTGCATCTCAGTGCTAGAGGCGTCACTACAGACACCCTGGTTCAGCGGTCTAAGGCACTGCATCTCAGTGTTAGAGGCGTTGCTACAGACCCTGGTTCAGCGGTCTAAGACACTGCATCTCAGTGCTAGAGGCGTCACTACAGACACCCTGGTTCAGCGGTCTAAGGCCCTGCATCTCAGTGTTAGAGGCGTCACTACAGACCCTGGTTCAGCGGTCTAAGGCACTGCATCTCAGTGTTAGAGGCGTTGCTACAGACCCTGGTTCAGTGGTCTAAGACATCTCAGTGTTAGAGGCGTCGCTACAGACCCTGGTTCAGCGGTCTAAGACATCTCAGTGTTAGAGGCGTCACTACAGACCCTGGTTCAGCGGTCTAAGACACTGCATCTCAGTGTTAGAGGTGTCACTACAGACCCTGGTTCAGAGGTCTAAGACATCTCAGTGTTAGAGGCGTCACTATAGACCCTGGTTCAGAGGTCTAAGACACTGCATCTCAGTGCTAGAGGCGTCACTACAGACCCTGGTTCAGAGGTCTAAGACATCTCAGTGTTAGAGGCGTCACTACAGACCCTGGTTCAGAGGTCTAAGACATCTCAGTGCTAGAGGCGTCACTACAGACCCTGGTTCAGAGGTCTAAGACATCTCAGTGCTAGAGGCGTCACTACAGACCCTGGTTTAGAGGTCTAAGACACTGCATCTCAGTGCTAGAGGAGTCACTACAGACCCTGGTTCAGAGGTCTAAGACACTGCATCTCAGTGTTGGAGGAGGAGTCACTACAGACCCTGGTTCAGAGGTCTAAGACATCTCAGTGCTAGAGGCGTCACTACAGACCCTGGATCAGAGATCTAAGACATCTCAGTGCTAGAGGTGTCACTACAGACGCTGGTTCAGAGGTCTAAGACATCTCATGGCTAGTGGGACGGTAGCTGACTTTTCCTGTGGCTTAACCAACTAGGCTCGTAACATAACAATTGTATTCATATTTACAGATGGCATACAAGTTAGAGGCGTCACCTAGTAGCAGGCTTCTCCTTCAGGGAGTGTCCTACCTCCAAGAACCAGGCATCTCCTTTAAGGAGTGTCCTACCTCCTAGAACCAGGCTTCTCCTTTAGGGAGTGTCCTACCTCCTAGAACCAGGCTTCTCCTTCAGGGAGTGTTCTACCTCCCAGAACCAGGCTTCTCCTTTAGGGAGTCTCCTACCTCCTAGAACCAGGCTTCCCCTTTAGGGAGTGTCCTACCTCCTAGAACCAGGCTTCTCCTTCAGGGAGTGTCCTACCTCCTAGAACCAGGCTTCTCCTTCAGGGAGTGTCCTACCTCCTAGAACCAGGCTTCTCCTTCAGGGAGTGTCCTACCTCCTAGAACCAGGCTTCTCCTTCAGGGAGTGTCCTACCTCCTAGAACCAGGCTTCTCCTTCAGGGAGTGTCCTACCTCCTAGAACCAGGCTTCTCCTTCAGGGAGTGTCCTACCTCCTAGAACCAGGCTTCTCCTTTAGGGAGTGTCCTACCTCCTAGAACCAGGCTTCTCCTTTAGGGAATGTCCTACCTCCTAGAACCAGGCTTCTCCTTTAGGGAGTGTCCTACCTCCTAGATCCAGGCTTCTCCTTTAGGGAGTGTCCTACCTCCTAGAACCAGGCTTCTCCTTTAGGGAGTGTCCTACCTCCTAGAACCAGGCTTCTCCTTTAGGGAATGTCCTACCTCCTAGAACCAGGCTTCTCCTTTAGGGAGTGTCCTACCTTCTAGAACCAGGCTTCTCCTTTATTCTGTACTTGTGTATACCTTTTAGCCAAAAGAGCCAAAAGTTACGAGCCGAAAGTTACGAGCAGAAAGTTACGAGCTGAAAGTTACGAGCAGAAAGTTACGAGCTGAAAGTTACGAGCAGAAAGTTACGAGCTGAAAGTTACGAGCTGAAAGTTACGAGCTGAAAGTGTTTCCTGTAAATGGCATACTACCTCACATACTATGTGCAGATATGTGCACCAAGTCATTGCTCTCTCAATTCAATTCAATGCAAGGGGCTTTATTGGCATGGGAAACACATTGTCAGAGCAAGTGAAATGGATAAACAAACCAAAGTGAAATAAACAATAAATTGAACAGTACTTCCTACTTTCAGACACATAATGAGAGAACACCTCACTCTGACCATTTAACTCGCCCTAGCAGAACTGGTTAGGTAGTTTTCATGTTATCCAGAGCGTTGGTGACTGTAACTGTGCTGCTGGCAACAATTTAATTACTAGTTTTTTTTGCTGACGTTTACTGACACCGGCCATAATCAACGGGTGTTGAGCGTTCGTAAATTAATCAGTTATTCTGCCCTCTGGCACACTCAGACGAGAGTGCTCTGAAATCGGAGTAGATGGCCACGCTGAATTTACGAACACACCCAAAATGGATACTAGCATATTGGGGTATTTTTTTAAGACATGTAGCTAGCTAGCTAAACAATGAACCATAATCACAACTCATGACGTTACTACCCTGCATGAATTTGAAGGTAGCTAACCAATCAGGTTAGCTAGTCAAGCAAATGGCTCTTAGATACGAATAATAAGATTATTCACGTAACATTAGCTAGCTATCCAGCCAGATAAAGTTAGCTAGCTAACACTTTAACTCGAAATGAAACCACTTTCTTACCCACATACATCATAGATGGACTCGTCTCCTGTCACGGATGCCATGGTTGCCCTTAGTTTGAAGATGTAATCTGAGGACAGGTGTTTTCTCCATCTCCTAAGCTATCATTCTCTAATTCCACTGAACTCGGTCCTCCAGAAAGTGGCAACATTGAATACAGTTTAACTACGCGATACATAAAAAAAAGCTGCGTTAGACAGGATTACCAACACATACTGAGCAGCTCAAATAGACAGAAGCATGCTATATGGCAGACCAATCCAAACTCATCTCTTGGCATGTCCAGCCTACTCATTATCTCAGCCAATCATGGCTAGTGGGACGGTAGCTGACTTTTCCTGTGGCTTAACCAACTAGGCTCGTAACATAACAATTGTATTCATATTTACAGATGGCGTACAAGTATGTTATGAAGGCACATGACATGTTTACGTTCAAATGGCTCCCCAGTGACATACGCCTAGCTTCCTGAAACAGGTCACTATTGGACAACACTGGGCAGGCCTCGTGCCAGCTGTCACTCAAATGTGAGGGGCTAAAGCTCATTGGCTAGAACTCGAACTGGGGGGCTGGCCCACGTGTGGTGAAATGTAAGGAAAATGGCGCGGCAACAGCTTCAAGAAAACAGTCGCTTTCGAACTAGGGATTTCCTGGATAATTGAGGTAAAACAGTAATTATGTTTATAGATGATGTATCTATGAATTACACATGGACACTGTCCAGCCCAGGTTTAACAAATACTATTTTTGTTGCCAAATTATCGGAGCATGTGTAACGGTGTTCGTCGTCGGAAGATGAGGAATCATCGGACCAAAGTGGTAAGTGTTCATGCTTTCTTTATTAAAACTGAACACGATAACAAAATAACAAAGAGAAATAACCGAAACAGTCCTGAAAGGTGCAAAACACTAAACAGAAATTAACTACCCACAAAGACCCTGTGGGGAAAAAGCTACCTAAGTATGGTTCCCAATCAGAGACAACGATAGACAGCTGTCCCTGATTGAGAACCACACCCAGCCAAAACAAAGAAATACAAAAACATAGAAAATGGAACATAGAATGCCCACCCAAATCACACCCTTACCAAACAGCATGTCTTTAAAATACTTTATAAAATAAACTTCAAATGGATCTAGGATCTTGCTTCTAAGTCATTTCACAAATTTAGAGACACACAAATTTCTCTCCCAGTTTACAACAGCTCTACTATTCTGAATGTCAGCCAATTTTCCTGCCGTCACAGCTACATTCCACAGTCCCTGCAGTCACAGCTAAATGCCACAGTCCCTGCAGTCACAGCTAAATGCCACTGTCCCTGCCGTCACAGCTAAATGCCACTGTCCCTGCAGTCACAGTTAAATGCCACGGTCTGTATACATTGTTCTTCTCCCTGGAAACTGCAGTTACAGACACACAACCTCTCTCTCTAAGTGTTGCTCCAAAATGGCACCCGGTTCTCTCTATAGTGCACTAATACAAAATGGGTCCTGGTCTGAAGTGGTGCACTATATAGGGAATAGGATGGCATTTGGGGCATAGCCTGAGTGTTCCTGCAGTGACACATTCTCCCCAAATATGTCTTTCTCTCAAATCCCATAGGTTCTTTTCATCCTTTTCCCCAAAGAGACTTTAATGATATTTCATGTGTTTTGTTGTTCCTCTGAAATGTGTTATCTGTGAAACCAAAAACACTGACATAATGTTCCAGAATGTTCCAGAATGTTCCAGAATGTTCCAGAATGTTACTGCAACTTTATCTAATTCAATAGGGTATGGTACACGGTAATGATTGCAAAGTAGCTTCCCATGAATCCCTAGACTTCTGTGTGTAAACACTGATGACTACAGTAAGGAGAGAAAAAGGCACCTTCATCCAAAAGTAGAAAACTTCATCCATAAACTCAGTGGAGTAGTGCACTATATACAGAATAGGGCTCTATAGGGCTCTGGTCTAAAGTAGTGCACTATATAGGGAATAGGGTTCCATAGGGCTCTGGCCTAAAGTAGTGCACTATATAGGGAATAGGGCTCTATAGGGCTCTGGTCTAAAGTAGTGCACTATATAGGGAATAGGGTTCTATAGGGCTCTGGTCTAAAGTAGTGCACTATATAGGGAATAGGGTTCTATAGGGCTCTGGTCTAAAGTAGTGCACTATATAGGGAATAGGGTTCTATAGGGCTCTGGTCTAAAGTAGTGCACTATATAGGGAATAGGGTTCTATAGGGCTCTGGTCTAAAGTAGTGCACTATATAGGGAATAGGGTTCTATAGGGCTCTGGACTAAAGTAGTGCACTATATAGGGAATAGGGTTCTATAGGGCTCTGGTCTAAAGTAGTGCACTATATAGGGAATAGGGTTCTATAGGGCTCTGGTCTAAAGTAGTGTACTATATAGGGAATAGGGCTCTGGTCTAAAGTAGTGCACTATATAGGGAATAGGGCTCTGGTCTAAAGTAGTGCACTATATAGGGAATAGGGTTCTGGTCTAAAGTAGTGCACTATATAGGGAATAGGGTTCTTGTCTAAAGTAGTGCACTATATAGGGAATAGGGTTCCATAGGGCTCTGGTCTAAAGTAGTGCACTATATAGGGAATATGGCTCTGGTCTAAAGTAGTGCACTATATAGGGAATAGGGCTCTGGTCTAAAGTAGTGCACTATATAGGGAATAGGGTTCTATAGGGTTCTGGTCTAAAGTAGTGCACTATATAGGGAATAGGGTTCTATAGGGTTCTATAGGGCTCTGGTCTAAAGTAGTGCACTATATAGGGAATAGGGTTCCATAGGGCTCTGGTCTAAAGTATTGCACTATATAGGGAATAGGGTTCTGGTCTAAAGTAGTGCACTATATAGGGAATAGGGCTCTGGTCTAAAGTAGTGCACTATATAGGGAATAGGGCTCTGGTCTAAAGTAGTGCACTATATAGGGAATAGGGTTCCATAGGGCTCTGGTCTAAAGTAGTGCACTATATAGGGAATAGGGCTCTGGTCTAAAGTAGTGTACTATATAGGGAATAGGGTTCCATAGGGCTCTGGTCTAAAGTAGTGTACTATATAGGGAATAGGGCTCTGGTCTAAAGTAGTGCACTATATAGGGAATAGGGTTCCATAGCGCTCTGGTCTAAAGTAGTGCGCTATATAGGGAATAGGGCTCTGGTCTAAAGTAGTGTACTATATAGGGAATAGAGTTCCATAGGGCTCTGGTCTAAAGTAGTGTACTATATAGGGAATAGGGCTCTGGTCTAAAGTAGTGCACTATATAGGGAATAGGGTTCCATAGGGCTCTGGTCTAAAGTAGTGCACTATATAGGGAATAGGGTTCCATAGGGCTCTGGTCTAAAGTAGTGTACTATATAGGGAATAGGGTTCCATAGGGCTCTGGTCTAAAGTAGTGTACTATATAGGGAATAGGGCTCTGGTCTAAAGTAGTGTACTATATAGGGAATAGGGTTCCATAGGGCTCTGGTCTAAAGTAGTGTACTATATAGGGAATAGGGCTCTGGTCTAAAGTAGTGCACTATATAGGGAATAGGGTTCCATAGGGCTCTGGTCTAAAGTATTGCACTATATAGGGAATAGGGTTTCTGGTCTAAAGTAGTGCACTATATAGGGAATAGGGCTCTGGTCTAAAGTAGTGCACTATATAGGGAATAGGGCTCTGGTCTAAAGTAGTGCACTATATAGGGAATAGGGTTCCATAGGGCTCTGGTCTAAAGTAGTGCACTATATAGGGAATAGGGCTCTGGTCTAAAGTAGTGTACTATATAGGGAATAGGGTTCCATAGGGCTCTCTCCCTCCATCCAGGGAGGGAGTGTGGAGGGAGGGAGAGAGTGTGGAGGGAGGGAGGGATGGAGTGTGGAGGGAGGGAGGGGAAGGGAGGGATGAATGGGGGAGGGAGGGAGGTTGGGTGGGTGGGATGGATGGTGGGAGGAGGGATGGAGGGAGGGATGGAGTGTGGGTGAGGGTGGGGCGAGGGAGGGATGGGGCGGGGGGGTGGGAGGGATGAGGGAGAGAGGGATGGAGTGTGGAGGGAGGGAGGGAGGAAGTGTGGAGGGAGGGATGGAGGGAGGGATGGAGTGTGGGGGGAGGGAGGGATGGGGAAGGGGGGGTGGTGTGTGGAGGGAGGGAGGGAGGGAGTGTGGAGGGAGGGAGGGATGGAGGGAGGGATGGAGTGTGGAGGGAGGGAGGGATGGAGTGTGGAAGGAGGGATGGAGTGTGGAGGGAGGGAGGGAGGGAGGGATGGAGTGTGGAGGGAGGGATGGAGTGTGGAGGGAGGGAGGGAGTGTAGAGGGAGGGATGGAGTGTGGAGAGAGGGAGGGAGTGTAGAGGGAGGGATGGAGTGTGGAGGGAGCGATGGAGTGTGGAGGGAGGGCGGGAGTGTGGATGGAGGGATGGAGTGTGGAGTGAGGGCGGGAGTGTGGAGGGAGGGAGAGAGTGTGGAGGGAGGGATGGATGGGGGAGGGAGGGAGGTTGGGTGGGATGGATGGATGGTGGAGGGAGGGAGGGAGGGATGGATGGGAGGAGGGATGGAGGGAGGGAGGGCGGGTGAGGGTGGGGTGAGGGAAGAATGGATGATGGGGGAGGGAGGGAGGGGGGATGGAGGGAGGGTAGTTCATATCATCAGACATAGCATATATCAGAAGAGCACCAGTGTGTATTGCACAAACATACACACACACACACACACACGCACGGACACACTCACTCACACACCAATGACCTGAGTAATGTAAAACATCTTGGCGAGGCCATTGATTCCACTCTACTGATGCTAATGTTCAGCAGATGAATACTTCATATTGAATCACAGATTTGACCTAATATATGATATGTCTATATATTACAGCCCAGGCAGACAGGATGAAAGATGTGAATGAGCCTCTATCAATCCTTTCTAAATGAAGACAAACGCCACTGGTATAGAGACACTAAATAAGAGAAGAGACTAGCAGCTGTATTTGCTGCAGAAGGCTCTACAAAGTATTGACTCTTTCTGGTGGGCGGGTGGGGATAAATATTTATGCGGTTCAGTTTTTTTGTCTTACTTCTTGTTTGTTTCACAATTCGTTTTTTTTTTTTTAGCATCTTCAAAGTGGTAAGTATGTTGTGTGTGGGAGGGATGGAGTGTGGAGGTACAACCACCCCCAAAAGGAAGGATTGATAGGAGAAATGCCAAGCCAAGGTAGACATAATCTACTTATACACCACCAGTTAAAGGTTTGGACACAACTTTTTTTCATGTATTTTTTTTACTATGTTCCACATTGTAGAATAATAGTAAAGACATTAAAACTATTAAATAACACATATGGAATCATGTAGAATAATAGTAAAGACATTAAAACTATGAAATAACACATATGGAATCATGTAGTAACCAACAAAAAGTGTTAAACAAATCAAAAATATATGTTAGAATTTAGATTCTTCAAAGTAGCCATTCTTTGCCTTGATGTCAGCTTTGCACACTCTTGGCATCCTCTCAACCAGCTTCACCCGGAATGCTTTTCCAACAGTCTTGAAGGAGTTCCCACATATGCTTTTCAATTGTTGACTGCTTTTCCTTCACTATGCGGTCCAACTCATCCGAGACCATCTCAATTGGGTTGAGGTCGGGTTATTGTGGAGTCCAGGTCATCTGATTCCATCGCTCTCCTTTTTTTAATTTTTTAATTTTACCTTTATTTAACCAGGTAGGCAAGTTGAGAACACCTTTATTTAACCAGGTAGGCTAGTTGAGAACAAGTTCTCATTTACAATTGCGACCTGGCCAAGATAAAGCAAAGCAGTTCGACAGATACAACGACACAGAGTTACACATGGAGTAAAACAAACATACAGTCAATAATACAGTATAAACAAGTCTATATACAATGTGAGCAAATGAGGTGAGAAGGGAGGTAAAGGCAAAAAAAGGCCATGGTGGCAAAGTAAATACAATATAGCAAGTAAAACACTGGAATGGTAGTTTTGCAATGGAAGAATGTGCAAAGTAGAAATAAAAATAATGGGGTGCAAAGGAGCAAAATTAATTAATTAATTAAAATTAGATACAGTTGGGAAAGAGGTAGTTGTTTGGGCTAAATTATAGGTGGGCTATGTACAGGTGCAGTAATCTGTGAGCTGCTCTGACAGTTGGTGCTTAAAGCTAGTGAGGGAGATAAGTGTTTCCAGTTTCAGAAGATTTTTGAAGTTCGTTCCAGTCATTGGCAGCAGAGAACTGGAAGGAGAGGCGGCCAAAGAAAGAATTGGTTTTGGGGGTGACTAGAGAGATATACCTGCTGGAGCGTGTGCTACAGGTGGGAGATGCTATGGTGACCAGCGAGCTGAGATAAGGGGGGACTTTACCTAGCAGGGTCTTGTAGATTACATCCTTCTTGGTCAAAGAGCCCTCACACAGCCTGGAGGTGTGTTGGGTCATTGTCCTGTTTAAAAACAAATTATAGTCCCACTAAGCGCTAACCAGATGGTATGGCATATCGCTGCAGAATACTGTAGTAGCCAAGCTGGTTAACTGTGCCTTGAATTCTAAATAAATCACAGGCAGTGTCACTAGAAAAGCACCCCTGACAACATCACACCTCCTCCTCCATGCTTCACTGTGGGAGAGATCATCTGTTCACAGAGATCATCCGTTCACCTACTCTGCATCTCACAAAGACATGGCGGTTGGAGCTAAAAATCTCTAATTTTGACTCACCAGACAAAGGACAGATTTCCACCAGTCTAATATCCATTGCTTGTGTTTCTTGGCCCAATCAAGTCTCTTCTTCTTATTGGTGTCCTTTAGTTTCTTTGTAGCAATTCAACCATTTATTTTTTATTTATTTTATTAACTTTTTTATCGAGACAGTTTTAAGAACAAATTCTTATTTACAATGAACACCGGCCAAATTCAGATGACGCTGGGCTAATTGCTGGGCTAATTGTGTGCTGCCCAATGGGACTCCCAATTATGGCCGGTTGTGATACAGTCTGGATTTGAAGCAGGTTGTCTGTAGTGAGATGCAGTGTCTTATACCACTGCACCACTTGGGAGCCCCAAGTTCAGACCATGAAGGTCTGATTCATGCAGTCTTCTCTGAACAGCTGATTTTGAGAAGTGTCTGTTACTTGAGCTCTGTGAAGCATTTATTTGGGCTGCAATTTCTGAGGCTGGTTACTCGAATGAATTTATCCTCTGCAGCAGAGGTAACTCTGGGTCTTCCTTTCCTGTGGCGGTCTTCATGTGAGCCAGTTTCATCATAGCGTTTGATGTTTTTTGCGACCGAACTTTAACAAACTTTCCAAGTTCCTATATTTCTTAATTCCATTCTTTTACTTTTAGACTTGTGTGTATTGTTGTGTATCGTTGTGTATTGTTAGATATTACTGCACTGTTGGAACACAAGCATTTAGTTAGATATTACTGCACTGTTGGAACACAAGCATTTAGTTAGATATTACTGCACTGTTGGAGCTAGGAACACACTCATTTAGTTAGATACTACTGCACTGTTGGAGCTAGGAACACACTCATTTAGTTAGATACTACTGTACTGTTGGAGCTAGGAACACACTAATTTAGTTAGATACTACTGCACTGTTGGAGCTGGGAACACACTCATTTAGTTAGATATTACTGTACTGTTGGAACACAAGCATTTAGTTAGATATTACTGCACTGTTAGAGCTAGGAACACAAGCATTTAGTTAGATATTACTGTACTGGTACCCCCATATAGTATGTGACTGCTAGACTCCAGCTGTACAGGATTAGACAGACAGTGGATTACTCCACCCAGTCTCTAAGAAGATACTAGAAATCACTGACTGACTGAGGAGGAAGAGGCAGGCAGGCAGGGGAAGAGAGAGAGAGAGAGACTAAAAATGAAGAGGCAGGCAGAGGACAGACTGTAAATATCTCAAGGTCATCTGGAATGGTTTGCTATAGTAAAATCAATGACTTTCACTGAAGATTTAATTGTAGAAGAAATCTTTCGCTCTCTCCATTCACTGCAGCCTCCCTCCCTCCCTACCCCATACCCCTCCTCCCTCCCTCCCTCCCTCATTCACTCACTTCCCACTTTCAGGGAACAAGTAAAAGACAGAATAAAGAACAAATTGAAATAGAAAACCAATTATACTGGTAGAGAGATAGAGAGGTAGAGAGATAGAGATAGAGAGGTAGAGAGATAGAGAGGTAGAGAGATAGAGATAGAGAGGTAGAGAGCTAGATAGATAGAGAGGTAGAGGGGTAGAGAGGTAGAAGGGTAGAGAGGTAGAGAGAGGAGGATAAGGTGAGAATGGAGAGAAGGTGTGATGGTAGATTTTAGAGAGGAGAGAAGAGAAGAGAGGAGAGGAGAGGAGAGGAGAGGAGAGGAGAGGAGAGGAGAGGAGAGGAGAGGAGAGGAGAGAAGAGAGAGAAGAAGAGAAGAGAAGAGAGAGAGGAGGAGAGGAGAGGAGAGGAGAGGAGAGGAGAGGAGAGGAGAGGAGAGGAGAGGAGAGGAGAGGAGAGGAGAGGAGAGGAGGAGAGGAGAGGAGAGGAGAGAGAGAGAAGATTACCTGATAAACCAAGGTGTTATTACTGACTATTTATTAATAATAAAGACATATCAAATGTCACATTATGTCTAAATACAGTAACGATGTGTAAACAATTACAGTACAAAAGGGAAAATAAATCAGCATAAATATGGGTTGTATTTACAATGGTGTTTGTTCTTCACTGGTTGACATGTTCTTGTGGCAACAGGTCACACATCTTGTTGCTGTGATGGTACACTGTGGTATTTCACCCAGTAGATATGGGAGTTAATCAAAATAATTATTTGTGGATCTGTGTAATCTGAGGGAAATATGTGTCTCTAATATGGTCATACATTGGGCAGGAGGTTAGGAAGTGCATCTCAGTTTCCACCTCATTTTGTGGGCAGTGAGCACATAGCCTGTCTTCTCTTGAGAGCCAGGTCTGCCTACGGCGGCCTTTCTCAATAGCAAGGTTATGCTCAGAGTCTGTACATAGTCAAAGCTTTCCTTAAGTTTGGGTCAGTCACAATGGTCAGGTATTCTGCCACTGTGTACTCACTGTTTAGGGCCAAATAGCATTCTAGTTTGCTCTGTTTTTTTGTTAATTCTTTTCAATCTTTTCTTATTCTATGATTTGGTTGGGTCTAATTCTGTTGCTGTCCTGGGGCTCTGTGGGGTGTGTTTGTGTTTGTGAACAGAGCCCCAGGACCAGCTTGCTTAGGGGACTCTTCTCCAGGTTCATCTCTCTGTAGGTGATGGCTTTGTTACGGAAGGATTGAGAATCGCTTCATTTTAGGTGGTTGTAGAATTTCTGGATTTTGATAATTAGCAGGTATCGTCCTAATTCTGCTCCCCCACCCCCTCCTCTCTCTGCCCCGGTGATGAGAGGAGAGAAAGAGGAGAGGAGACTCAGCATCAGTGTCTATGAGGAGTTCAATCATGTTCACAGCATCTAGAAAGGGTTCGTCTTCAGACCCCAAATTAAATCAAATTGTATTTGTCACATGCGCCGAATACCAGTTTGAAGAACCAACAAAAAAAAGTAAGCGAATAACAAATAAATAACGAGCTGCAGTAAAGAACCATAATGAGGCTATATACAGGGTATTACGGTACAGAGTCAATGTGGAGGCTATATACAGGGTATTACGGTACAGAGTCAATGTGGAGCCTATATACAGGGTATTACGGTACAGAGTCAATGTGGAGGCTATATACAGGGTATTACGGTACAGAGTCAATGTGGAGGCTATATACAGGGTATTACGGGTACAGAGTCAATGTGGAGGCTATATACAGGGTATTACGGTACAGAGTCAATGTGGAGGCTATATACAGGGTATTACGGTACAGAGTCAATGTGGAGGCCTATATACAGGGTATTACGGTACAGAGTCAATGTGAGGCTATATACAGGTATTACGGTACAGAGTCAATGTGGAGGCTATATACAGGGTATTACGGTACAGAGTCAATGTGGAGGCTATATACAGGGTATTACGGTACAGAGTCAATGTGGGAGGCTATATACAGGGGGGACCGGTACAGAGTCAATGTGGAGGCTATATACAGGGGGGTACCGGTACAGAGTCAATGTGGAGGCTATATACAGGGTGTTACGGTACAGGATCAATGTGGAGGCTATATACAGGGGTATTACGGTACAGAGTCAATGTGGAGGCTATATAACAGGGTATTATGGTACAGAGTCAATGTGGAGGCTATATACAGGGTATTACGGTACAGAGTCAATGTGGAGGCTATATACAGGGTATTACGGTACAGAGTCAATGTGGAGGCTATATACAGGGGGGTACCAGTACAGAGTCAATGTGGAGGCTATATACAGGGGGTACCAGTACAGAGTCAATGTGGAGGCTATATGCAGGGGGTACCGCTACAGAGTCATGTGGAGGGTATATACAGGGGGTACCGGTACAGAGTCAATGTGGAGGCTATATACAGGGTGTTACGGTACAGTCAATGTGGAGGCTATATACAGGGGGTACCGGTACAGAGTCAATGTGGGGGCTATATACAGGGGGTACCGTACAGAGTCAATGTGGAGGCTATATACAGGGGGTACCGGTACAGAGTCAGTGTGGAGGCTATATACAGGGTGTTACGGTACAGTCAATGTGGAGGCTATATACAGGGGGTACCGGTACAGAGTCAATGTGGAGGCTATATACAGGGTATTACGGTACAGAGTCAATGTGGAGGCTATATACAGGGTATTACGGTACAGAGTCAATGTGGAGGCTATATACAGGGTGTTACGGTACAGTCAATGTGGAGGCTATATACAGGGTATTACGGTACAGAGTCAATGTGGAGACTATATACAGGGTTTTACGGTACAGAGTCAATGTGGAGGCTATATACAGGGTGTTACGGTACAGAGTCAATGTGGAGGCTATATACAGGGGGTACCAGTACAGAGTCAATGTGGAGGCTATATACAGGGTATTACGGTACAGAGTCAATGTGGAGGCTATATACAGGGGGTACCAGTACAGAGTCAATGTGGAGGCTATATACAGGGTATTACGGTACAGAGTCAATGTGGAGGCTATATACAGGGGGGACCAGTACAGAGTCAATGTGGAGGCTATATACAGGGTATTACGGTACAGAGTCAATGTGGAGGCTATATACGGGGTGTACAGGTACAGAGTCAATGTGGAGGCTATATACAGGTTATTACCGTACAGAGTCAATGTGGAGACTATATACAGGGGGGACCGGTACAGAGTCAATGTGGAGACTATATACAGGGGGGACCGGTACAGAGTCAATGTGGAGGCTATATACAGGGGGTACCGGTACAGAGTCAATGTGGAGGCTATATACACGGTGTTACAGAGTCAGTGTGGAGGCTATATACAGGAGGGACCGGTACAGAGTCAGTGTGGAGGCTATATACAGGGGGGACCGGTACAGAGTCAATGTGGAGGCTATATACAGGGGGGACCGGTACAGAGTCAATGTGGAGGCTATATACAGGGGGTACCGGTACAGAGTCAGTGTGGAGGCTATATACAGGGTGTTACGGTACAGTCAATGTGGAGGCTATATACAGGGGGTACCGGTACAGAGTCAATGTGGAGGCTATATACAGGGTGTTACAGAGTCAGTGTGGAGGCTATATACAGGGGGGACCGGTACAGAGTCAATGTGGAGGCTATATACAGGGGGTACCGGTACAGAGTCAATGTGGGGGCTATATACAGGGGTACCGGTACAGAGTCAATGTGGAGGCTATATACAGGGGGGACCGGTACAGAGTCCAATGTGGAGGCTATATACAGGGGGTACCGGTACAGAGTCAATGTGGAGGCTATATACAGGGAGTACCAGTACAGAGTCAATGTGGAGGCTATATACAGGGGGTACTGGTACAGAGTCAATGTGGAGGCTATATACAGGGGGGGGCCGGTACAGAGTCAATGTGGAGGCTATTTACAGGGGGTACCAGTACAGAGTCAATGTGGAGGCTATATACAGGGTATTACGGTACTGAGTCAATGTGGAGGCTATATACAGTGTATTACGGTACAGAGTCAATGTGGAGGCTATATACAGGGGGTACCGGTACAGAGTCAATGTGGAGGCTATATACAGGGGGTACCGGTACAGGGTCAGTGTGGAGGCTATATACAGGGGGTACCGGTACAGGGTCAGTGTGGAGGCTATATACGGGGGGTACCGGTACAGAGTCAATATGGAGGCTATAAACGGGGGGTACCGGTACAGAGTCAATGTGGAGGTTATATACGGGGGGTACCGGTACAGAGTCAATGTGGAGGCTATATACGGGGGGTACCGGTACAGAGTCAATGTGGAGGCTATATACAAGGTGTACCGGTACAGAGTCAATGTGGAGGCTATATACAGGGGGTACCGGTACAGAGTCAATGTGGAGGCTATATACAGGGGGTACCGGTACAGAGTCAGTGTGGAGGCTATAAACAGGGTGTTACGGTACAGTCAATGTGGAGGCTATATACAGGGGGTACCGGTACAGAGTCAGTGTGGAGGCTATATACAGGGTGTTACGGTACAGTCAATGTGGAGGCTATATACAGGGGGTACCGGTACAGAGTCAATGTGGAGGCTATATACAGGGTATTACGGTACAGAGTCAATGTGGAGGCTATATACAGGGTGTTACGGTACAGAGTCAATGTGGAGGCTATATATATGGGGTACCAGTACAGAGTCAATGTGGAGGCTATATACAGGGGGTACCAGTACAGAGTCAATGTGGAGACTATATACAGGGTGTTACAGTACAGAGTCAATTTGGAGGCTATATACAGGGTATTACGGTACAGAGTCAATGTGGAGGCTATATACAGGGGGTACCAGTACAGAGTCAATGTGGAGGCTATATACAGGGGGTACCAGTACAGAGTCAATGTGGAGGCTATATGCAGGGGGTACCGCTACAGAGTCAATGTGGAGGGTATATACAGGGGGTACCGGTACAGAGTCAATGTGGAGGCTATATACAGGGGGTACCGGTACAGAGTCAATGTGGAGGTTATATACAGGGGGTACCAGTACAGAGTCAATGTGGAGGGTATATACAGGGTGTTGGGGTAGAGAGTCAATGTGCGGGGAAACAGGTTAGTCGAGGTAATTGAGGTAATATGTACTTGTAGGTAAAGTTATTAAAGTGACTATGCATAGATATAACAGAGAGTAGCAGTGGTGTAGAAGGGGGGGGGGTAAATAGTCTGGGTAGCCATTTGATTAGATATTCAGGAGTCTTATGGCTTGGGGGGTAGATGGTGCACTACACAGCTGTTTAGTGTTAGGGGGACGAAGAAAACACCTTGGGGCCCTGAGGACCGAGTTTGGGGAACGCTGAGTCAATGCTCTGGGAGCTAACACATATACTACGCTACAGCTTCACTGAACTAACCACGTGAGCTAGCTTCACTGAACTAACCACGTGAGCTAGCTTCCCTGAACTAACCACGTGAGCTAGCCTCACTGAACTAACCACGTGAGCTAGCCTCACTGAACTAACCACGTGAGCTAGCTTCACTGAACTAACCACGTGAGCTAGCTTCACTGAACTAACCACCACGTGAGCTAGCCTCACTGAACTAACCATGTGAGCTAGCTTCACTGAACTAACCACGTGAGCTAGCTTCACTGAACTAACCACCACGTGAGCTAGCCTCACTGAACTAACCCCGTGAGCTAGCCTCACTGAACTAACCACGTGAGCTAGCTTCACTGAACTAACCACCACGTGAGCTAGCCTCACTGAACTAACCACGTGAGCTAGCTTCACTGAACTAACCACATGAGCTAGCTTCACTGAACTAACCACGTGAGCTAGCTTCACTGAACTAACCACGTGAGCTAGCTTCACTGAACTAACCACGTGAGCTAGCTTCACTGAACTAACCACCACGTGAGCTAGCCTCACTGAACTAACCACGTGAGCTAGCTTCACTGAACTAACCACGTGAGCTAGCTTCACTGAACTAACCACCACGTGAGCTAGCCTCACTGAACTAACCACGTGAGCTAGCTTCACTGAACTAACCACGTGAGCTAGCTTCACTGACTACCCACCACGTGAGCTAGCTTCACTGAACTAGTTGTTACAGTAATCACCATGTGAGCTATCCTCACTGAACTAACCACCACGTGAGCTAGCTTCACTGACTATCCACCACGTGAGCTAGCTTCACTGAACTAGTTGTTACAGTAATCACCATGTGAGCTATCCTCACTGAACTAACCACCACGTGAGCTAGCTTCACTGAACTAACCACCACGTGAGCTAGCTTCACTGAACTAGTTGTTACAGTAATCACCATGTGAGCTATCCTCACTGAACTAACCACCACGTGAGCTAGCTTCACTGAACTAACCACCACGTGAGCTAGCTTCACTGAACTAGTTGTTACAGTAATCACCATGTGAGCTATCCTCACTGAACTAACCACCACATAGCTAGCTTCACTGAACTAACCACCACGTGAGCTAGCTTACTGAACTAGTTATTACAGTAATCACTATGTCATTGCACTGATGGGACAAAATGGTCAAGTAAGTACAACAGAGGAGGATGGGCTCCGTATAACCAGGCAGGAGGCAATACATACTGATAGACACATACTGATGCATACTGCGTTCTGTAGTAGGATAGTTTATTAAAGTAGGGCTGCAATTTCTGCTGACTCAGAGAGAGAGGAGAGAGACAGACAGAGAGAAACCGAGACATAGAGACAGAGAGAGACACAGAGGCAGAGAGAGACAGAGAGAGAGACAGAGGCAGAGAGAGAGAGACACAGAGACAGAGAGAGAGAGAGAGAGAGACGAGAGAGAGAGAGACAGATATAGACACAGAGAGAGACAGAGAGAGAGAGACAGAGAGAGACACAGAGAGAGACAGAGAGAGAGAGAGAGACAGAGACACAGAGAGACACAGAGAGAGACACAGAGAGAGAGACAGAGAGAGACACAGAGAGACAGAGAGAGACAGAGCAGAGAGAGAGAGAGAGAGAGAGACAGAGACAGAGAGAGAGAGAGACACAGAGACAGAGAGAGAGGAGAGAGAGAGACAGAGAGAGACACAGAGAGAGAGAGAGACAGAGAGAGACAGAGGGAGAGAGAGAGAGAGAGAGAGAGACAGAGAGACACAGAGAGAGAGAGACAGAGAGAGACAGAGAGAGAGAGAGACAGAGAGAGACACACAGAGAGAGAGAGAGGGTCGGCCCACAGCCTGAATTCGTCGGGGGTAGAGACCTAACATGTAGCAGGAAGAAATTCACCATAACACCACCGCCAGCAGCCTGTACCGTTGACACCATGCAGGATGGTCCATGGACTCATTTTATTCCTAAACCGGATTCATCAGCATGAAAGCAACAGGAACCGGGATTCATCAGCATGAAAGCAACAGGGACCGGGATTCATCAGCATGAAAGCAACAGAGACCGGGATTCATCAGCATGAACACAACAGGAACCGGGATTCATCAGCATGAACACAACAGGAACCGGGATTCATCAGTATGAACACAACAGGAACCGTGATTCATCGGAACAGGCAATGTTTTTCCATTCCTTAATTATCCATTGTTGGTGTTGGCCCAGGGAAGTCGCTTCCTGTCTTTTTAAGCTGATAGGAGCGGAACCCGGTGAGGTCGTCTTCTGGAATATCCGTGACAAGGACCGACGTGCGTTCCGAGATGCGCCGCTTTCTGTCTGTCTGTGGCCCCGCCTGTTAGCTCGCGCGATTCCCACAGGACTGACTGGATGTTTTTTTTCTAACAATTATCGGTAAAAACCTAGACACTGTCCTGCGTCAAAAGCCCAGAGGGCGGCTCGTTTCTGAGATAATGGAACCGGCACGCCTGGCACCGATGATCACGCCTGGCACCGATGATCACGCCTGGCACCGATGATCACGCCACACTGAAAGTCGGTTAGGTCCCTGGATTTTACCATTCTAATGTTCAATGGAACAGTAACTGAATGCCTTGATGCCTGTCTGCCTGCTTTATATAGCAAGCCACAGCCACGTGACTCACTGTCTGTAGGAGCGAAGCATCTTCGTGAACGGGGTGGTGTACCTAATAAACTGCCCACTGAGTGTAAAGTGCATTCGGAAAGTATTCAGACCCCTTGACTTTTTCCACATTTTGTTACATTACAGGTTCATTCTAAAATGGATACATTAGTTTTTCCACCTCATCCATCTACAAACAATACAATACCCCATAATGACATCACAATACCCCATAATGACATCACAGTACCCCATACTGACATCACAATACTCTATAATGACAAAGCAAAAACAGGCTTTTAGAAATGTTACAAATACTGAAATATCACATTGACATAAGAATTCAGACCCTGAATTGAAGCACCTTTTGCAGCGATTACAGCCTTGAATCTTCTTGGGTATGATGCCACAAGCTTGGCCACCTGTATTTGGGGAGTTTTTCCCCATTCTTCTCTGCAGATCCTCTCATGTTGCTGAAAGCATCACCATAGCATGATGCTGCCACCACCATCCTTCACCTTAGGGATGGTGCCAGGTTTCCTCCAGATGTGATGCTTTGCATTCATGAGACTATTTCTGAGGTGTAGCTTCTGTCAGGCCACTCTACCACAAAGGCCTTAATGGTGGAGTGCTGCAGAGATGGTTGTCCTTCTGGAAGGTTCTCCCATCTCCACAGAGGAACTCTGGAGCTCTGTCAGAGTGACCATCTGGTTCTTGGCAACCTCCATGACCAAGGCCCTTCTCCCTCAGTTTGGCGGGCCGGTCAGCTCTAGGAAGAGTCTCGGTGGTTCCAAACTTCTTCCATTTAAGAACGATGGAGGCCACTGTGTTCTTGGGGACCTTCAATGCTGCAGACATTTTTTGGTATCCTTCCCCAGATCTGTGCCTCGACACAATCCTCTCTTGGAGCTCTACGGACAATTCCTTTGACCTCAAGGCCTCGGTTATGGCATTTCTAAAATGCTTTGTCATGATGTGGTATTGTGATGTCATTATGGGGTATTGTGATGTCATTATGGTGTATTGTGATGTCATTATGGGGTATTGTGATGTCATTATGGGGTATAGTGATGTCATTATGGGGTATTGTGATGTCATTATGGGGTATTGTGATGTCATTATGGGGTATTGTGATGTCTTTATGGGGTATTGTGATGTCATTATGGGGTATTGTGATGTCATTATGGGGTATTGTGATGTCTTTATGGGGTATTGTGATGTCATTATGCGGTATCGTGATGTCATTATGGGGTATTGTGATGTCTTTATGGGGTATTGTGATGTCATTATGGGGTATCGTGATGTCATTATGGGGTATTGTGATGTCATTATGGGGTATTGTGATGTCATTATGGGGTATTGTGGTGTCATTATGGGGTATCGTGATGTCTTTATGGGGTATTGTGATGTCATTATGGGGTATTGTGATATCATTATGGGGTATTGTGATGTCATTATGGGGTATTGTGATGTCTTTATGGGGTATTGTGATGTCTTTATGGGGTATTGTGATGTCATTATGGGGTATCGTGATGTCATTATGGGGTATTGTGATGTCATTATGGGGTATTGTGATGTCATTATGGGGTATTGTGGTGTCATTATGGGGTATCGTGATGTCGATATGGGGTATTGTGATGTCATTATGGGGTATTGTGATATCATTATGGGGTATTGTAATGTCATTATGGGGTATTGTGATGTCTTTATGGGGTATTGTGATGTCATTATGGGGTATTGTGATGTCATTATGGGTATTGTGATGTCTTTATGGGGTATTGTGATGTCATTATGCGGTATCGTGATGTCATTATGGGGTATCGTGATGTCTTTATGGGGTATCGTGATGTCATTATGGGGTATTGTGATGTCATTATGGGGTATCGTGATGTCTTTATGGGGTATTGTGATGTCATTATGGGGTATTGTGATGTCATTATGGGGTATTGTGATGTCATTATGGGGTATCGTGATGTGTTTATGGGGTATCGTGATGTCATTATGGGGTATTGTGATGTCATTATGGGGTATGGTGTGTAGATTGATGAGGATTTTATTTTAATCCATTTTAGAATAAAGCTGTAACGTAACAAAATGTGGAAAAGGTGAAGGGGTCTGAAGACTTTCTGAAGGAGGTGAATATGGATGTTAATACTCATACCATACAGCCACATGACTAACGCTCATACAGCCACATGACTAGTACTCATACAGCCACATGACTAGTACTCATACAGCCACATGACTAGTACTCATACAGCCACATGACTAGTACTCATACAGCCACATGACTAATACTCATACAGCCACATGACTAGTACTCATACAGCCACATGACTAGTACTCATACAGCCACATGACTAATACTCATACAGCCACATGACTAGTACTCATACAGCCACATGACTAATACTCATACAGCCACATGACTAGTACTCATACAGCCATATGATTAGTACTCATACAGCCACATGACTAATACTCATACAGCCACATGACTAGTACTCATACAGCCACATGACTAATACTCATACAGCCACATGACTAGTACTCATACAGCCACATGACTAGTACTCATACAGCCACATGACTAGCACTCATACAGCCACATGACTAGTACTCATACAGCCACATGACTAATACTCATACAGCCACATGACTAGTACTCATACAGCCATATGACTAGTACTCATACAGCCACATGACTAATACTCATACAGCCACATGACTAACACTCATACAGCCACATGACTAGTACTCATACAGCCACATGACTAGTACTCATACAGCCACATGACTAGTACTCATACAGCCACATGACTAGTACTCATACAGCCACATGACTAGTACTCATACAGCCACATGACTAATACTCATACAGCCACATGACTAATACTCATACAGCCACATGACTAGTACTCATACAGCCACATGACTAGTACTCATACAGCCACATGACTAGTACTCATACAGCCACATGACTAGTACTCATACAGCCACATGACTAGTACTCATACAGCCACATGACTAGTACTCATACAGCCACATGACTAGTACTCATACAGCCACATGACTAATACTCATACAGCCACATGACTAATACTCATACAGCCACATGACTAGTACTCATACAGCCACTGGTCGTCACAGGTTTGTCTGGGACGACCAGCCTCTATAGCCAGACTGTCCTCTCTGGGCAACCAGGTTTGTCTGTGACGACCGGTCTCTATTTGCAGCCTGTCCTCTCTTGGCAGCCAGGTTTGTCTGGGACTACCAGCCTCTATAGCCAGACTGTCCTCTCTGGGCAGCCAGGTTTGTCTGGGACGACCAGCCTCTATAGCCAGCCTGTCCTCTCTGGGAAGCCAGGTTTGTCTGTGACGACCAGCCTCTATAGCCAGCCTGTCCTCTCTGGGCAGCCAGGTTTGTCTGTGACGACCCGGCTCTATAGCCAGACTGTCCTCTCTGGGCAGCCAGGTTTGTCTGTGACGACCGGTCTCTATAGCCAGACTGTCCTCTCTGGGCAGCCAGGTTTGTCTGTGACGACCGGTCTCTATTTGCAGCCTGTCCTCTCTGGGCAGCCAGGTTTGTCTGTGACGACCAGCCTCTATAGCCAGCCTGTCCTCTCTGGGCAGCCAGGTTTGTCTGTGACGACCAGACTCTATAGCCAGCCTGTCCTCTCTGGGCAGCCAGGTTTGTCTGTGACGACCGGTTTCTATAGCCAGACTGTCCTCTCTGGGCAGCCAGGTTTGTCTGTGACGACCGATCTCTATTTGCAGCCTGTCCTCTCTGGGCAGCCAGGTTTGTCTGTGACGACCAGCCTCTATAGCCAGCCTGTCCTCTCTTGGCAGCCAGGTTTGTCTGTGACGACCAGACTGTCCTCTCTGGGCAGCCAGGTTGGTCTGGGACAACCAGACTGTGTTCTCTGGGCAGCCAGGTTTGTCTGGGACGACCAGCCTCTATAGCCAGCCTGTCCTCTCTGGGCAGCCAGGTTTGTCTGTGACGACCAGCCTCTATAGCCAGCATGTCCTCTCTGGGCAGCCAGGTTTGTCTGTGACGACCGGTCTCTATAGCCAGACTGTCATCTCTGGGCAGCCAGGTTTGTCTGTGACGATCGGTCTCTATTTGCAGCCTGTCCTCTCTGGGCAGCCAGGTTTGTCTGTGACGACCAGCCTCTATAGCCAGCCTGTCCTCTCTTGGCAGCCAGGTTTGTCTGTGACGACCAGACTGTCCTCTCTGGGCAGCCAGGTTGGTCTGGGACAACCAGACTGTGTTCTCTGGGCAGCCAGGTTTGTCTGGGACGACCAGCCTCTATAGCCAGCCTGTCCTCTCTGGGCAGCCAGGTTTGTCTGTGACGACCAGACTGTGTTCTCTGGGCAGCCAGGTTTGTCTGGGACGACCAGCCTCTATAGCCAGCCTGTCCTCTCTGGGCAGCCAGGTTTGTCTGTGACGACCGGTCTCTATAGCCAGACTGTCCTCTCTGGGCAGCCAGGTTTGTCTGTGACGACCGGTCTCTATTTGCAGCCTGTCCTCTCTGGGCAGCCAGGTTTGTCTGTGACGACCAGCCTCTATAGCCAGCCTGTCCTCTCTTGGCAGCCAGGTTTGTCTGTGACGACCAGACTGTCCTCTCTGGGCAGCCAGGTTGGTCTGGGACAACCAGACTGTGTTCTCTGGGCAGCCAGGTTTGTCTGGGACGACCAGCCTCTATAGCCAGCCTGTCCTCTCTGGGCAGCCAGGTTTGTCTGTGACGACCAGCCTCTATAGCCAGCCTGTCCTCTCTGGGCAGCCAGGTTTGTCTGTGACGACCGGTCTCTATAGCCAGACTGTCCTCTCTGGGCAGCCAGGTTTGTCTGTGACGACCGGTCTCTATTTGCAGCCTGTCCTCTCTGGGCAGCCAGGTTTGTCTGTGACGACCAGCCTCTATAGCCAGCCATTTCTCTCTTGGCAGCCAGGTTTGTCTGTGACGACCAGACTGTCCTCTCTGGGCAGCCAGGTTGGTCTGGGACAACCAGATTGTGTTCTCCGGGCAGCCAGGTTTGTCTGGGACGACCAGCCTCTATAGCCAGCCTGTCCTCTCTGGGCAGCCAGGTTTGTCTGTGACGACCAGACTGTGTTCTCTGGACAGCCAGGTTTGTCTGTGACGACCAGCCTCTATTTGCAGCCTGTCCTCTCTGGGCAGCCAGGTTTGTCTGTGACAACCAGACTGTGTTCTCTGAGTCTGTGACAACCAGACTGTGTTCTCTGAGTCTGTGACAACCAGACTGTGTTCTCTGTGTCTGTGACGACCAGACTGTGTTCTCTGAGTCTGTGACAACCAGACTGTGTTCTCTGAGTCTGTGACGACCAGACTGTGTTCTCTGAGTCTGTGACGACCAGACTGTGTTCTCTGAGTCTGTGACAACCAGACCGTGTTCTCTGAGTCTGTGACGACCAGACTGTGTTCTCTGAGTCTGTGACGACCAGACTGTGTTCTCTGAGTCTGTGCATAGTGTTTTTCTCTTCTTTGTGCTTTGTGATAATTTGGTTGGGCCAGATTGTCTGAGTGCTGTGCTGGGGCTTTGTTGGGTTGGTAGGTGCCAGTGAACTGAGCCTCAGAACCAGCTGGCTGATGGGACTAATTTCTTTGGTCAACTCCTTTGAGGGCTTTGCAATGTTGGGGGGAGGGGGGGGGGGGGGTGGCATGGGAAACATTGCCAAGTGAAGTAGATAATATACAAAAGTTATCTCTGTCTGTCTCAGTCTCTCTCTCTTTCTTTCTGTCTCTCTCTTTGTCTGTCTCTCTCATATATGTATATATATACAGTGGGGAGAACAAGTATTTGACACACTGCCAATTTTGCAGGTTTTCCTACTTACAAAGCATGTAGAGGTCTGTAATTTTTTATCATAGGTACACTTCAACTGTGAGAGACGGAATCTAAAACAAAAATCCAGAAAATCATACATTGTATGATTTTTAAGTAATTAATTAGCATTTTATTGCATGACATAAGTATTTGATACATCAGAAAAGCAGAACTTAATATTTGGTACAGAAACCGTTGTTTGCAATTACAGAGATCACATGTTTCCTGTAGTTGCTGACCAGGTTTGCACACACTGCAGCAGGGATTTTGGTCCACTCCTCCATACAGACCTTCTCCAGATCCTTCAGGTTTTGGGGCTGTCGCTGGGCAATACAAACTTTCAGCTCCCTCCAAAGATTTTCTATTGGGTTCAGGTCTGGAGACTGGCTAGGCCACTCCAAGACCTTGAGATGCTTCTTACAGAGCCACTCCTTAGTTGCCCTGGCTGTGTGTTTCTGGTCGTTGTCATGCTGGAAGACCCAGCCACGACCCATCTTCAATGCTCTTACTGAGGGAATGAGGTTGTTGGCCAAGATCTCGCGATACATGGCCCCATCCATCCCCCCCTCAATACGGTGCAGTCATCCTGTCCCCTTTGCAGAAAAGCGTCCCCAAAGAATGATGTTTCCACCTCCATGCTTCACGGTTGGGATGGCGTTCTTGGGGTTGTACTCATCCTTCTTCTTCCTCCAAACACGGAGAGTGGAGTTTAGACCAAAAAGCTCTATTGTTGTCTCATCAGACCACATGACCTTCTCCCATTCCTCCTCTGGATCATCCAGATGGTCAATGACAAACTTCAGACTGGCCTGGACATCCACTGGCTTGAGCAGGGGGACCTTGCGCGCGCTGCAGGATTTTAATCCATGACGGCGTAGTGTGTTACTAATGGTTTTCTTTGAGACTGTGGTCCCAGCTCTCTTCAGGTCATTGACCAGGTCCTGCCGTGTAGTTCTGGGCTGATCCCTCACCTTCCTCATGATCATTGATGCCCCACAAGGTGAGATATTGCATGGAGCCCCAGACCGAGGGTTATTGACCGTCATCTTGAACTTCTTCCATTTTCTAATAATTGCGCCAACAGTTGTTGCCTTCTCACCAAGCTGCTTGCCTATTGTCCTGTAGCCCATCCCAGCCTTGAGCAGGTCTACAATTTTATCCCTGATGTCCTTACACAGCTGTCTGGTCTTGGCCATTGTGGAGAGGTTGGAGTCTGTTTGATTGAGTGTGTGGACAGGTGTCTTTTATACAGGTAACGAGTTCAAACAGGTGCAGTTAATACAGGTAATGAGTGGAGAACAGGAGACTTCTTAAAGAAAAACTAACAGATCTGTGAGAGACGGAATTCTTACTGGTTGGTAGGTGATCAAATACTTGTGTCATGCAATAAAATGCAAATTAATGACTTAAAAATCATACAATAT
>NC_034187.2:85391333-85553833 GCF_002021735.2 Oncorhynchus kisutch
ACAGCATAATGCACAGCAACACACACACAGATATGCATGTTACACACGTACGCACGCACATCCACAAACCCCATGCGTTAATGCCCATCTCACTCTACAGCCAAAGGTTACCTAATGTTTACATCTAAATTCACGTTGAATGTTCACATCTAATATTTACACTGAATGTTTTCATCAAATGTTTATACCTAATGTTTACATCCCGGCTCTCTGAATATAAAGTGATGGTTCTATAGGGCAATTTGGGAGAAGATGTGCAAATATTTATTCACTCTTCAACGACATGTACCTAAAGCATAGCAATGACTTCGGGAAAAACATCTGAACATGAATCTAATTGAGCTTGTTTTCACATGTCCAAGTAAATCTAAAGGATTCTCTTCTCTTCGGCTTATTGCTGTGCTTTGTGCTCTGCATATAAGACTTAATGACTTAATGCACCAAAGAATAACAACACAATCAAATGTTGTGTCAAGCAAAACATCTGTACATTTTATTTAAAGAAACATCAGGGACTTAAGACCTGTTCAGCAACTATAGATATTATTATAATATATTTATAACTATATATATTATTATAATTATTATTATTATTATTATTATTATTAAACTATAGATATTATTATTATATAACTATATATATTATTATTATATAACTATATATATTATTATTATATAACTATATATATTATTATTATTATTATATAACTATATATATTATTATTATTATTATATAACTATATATATTATTATATATAACTATATATATTATTATTATTATTATTATATAACTATATATATTATTATTATATAACTATATATATTATTATTATATAACTATATATATTATTATTATATAACTAATATATTATTATTATATAACTATATATATTATTATATATAACTATATATATTATTATTATATATACTATATATATTATTATTATTATATAACTATATATATTATTATTATTATATAACTATATATATTATTATTATATAACTATATATATTATTATTATATAACTATATATATTATTATTATATAACTATATATATTATTTATTATATAACTATATATATATTATATTATATAACTATATATATTATTATTATTATATAAACTATATATATTATTATTATATACTTATATATATATTATTATTATATAACTATATATATTATTATTATATAACTATATATATTTATATTATTATAACTATTATATATTATTATTATATAACTATATTATTATTATTATATAACCTATATATATTATTATATATAACTATATATATATTATTATATAACTTATATATATTATTATTATATAACTATAATATATATTATAATTATTATTATTATTATTATTATTATTAAACCTTAGATATTTATTATTATATAACTATATATATTATTATTATATAACTATATATATTATTATTATATAACTATATATTATTATTATATAACTATATATATTATTATTATATAACTATATTATTATTATTATATAACTATATATATATATTATATAACTATATATATTATTATTATATAACATATATATATTATTATATATAACTATATATAATTATATTATTGTTATATAACTATATATATTATTATTATTATTATATAACTATATATATTATTATTATTATTATATAACTATATATATTATATTATTATTATTATATAACTATATATAATTATTGTTATATAACTATATATATTATTATTATCTAACTATATATATTATTATTATTGTTATATAACTATATATATTATTATTATTATTATATAACTATATATATTATTATTATTGTTATATAACTATATATATTATTATTATATACCTATATATATTATTATTATATAACTATATATTCAATATACATTTCCTGTTCTCTCTGTTCATTAAGCCATATTTAAGTGCAGCTTGTCAAACTGAGCGTTAATTCGCTTCAAAGACTTCCAAATTGTAATTAAATAGACGCATCCAAAATATAAACAACTCACTCACTCATTCACACACACACACACACACACACACACACACACACACACACACACACACACACACACACACACACACACACACACACACACACACACACACACACACACACACACACACACACACTAATGTATGCAAGCAATAAGTGGGTAATATGCTTTGTGTTTCGGGGAGCATTCCAAACCCCAGTAGTCTGGTCATGATTGGGGTTGAAATGAAACATGCCCCATGGCAACGAGGCTCTCTTATTGCTATGGGAACGGGAATGGTTCTGAGCTATGTAGATGTTGACCTCCTTTAAAACAACCCCAGTCAGGTAGTGAATCTCTAATGGTTCTCAGTTATGTAGATGTTGACCTCCTTTAAACTTCTTAGGGCTGAAATCCAGTTGACGGGATCGATATGACAACAGCCGGTGAAAGTGCAGGGCGCCAAATTCAAAACAACAGAAATCCCATAATTTAAATTCCTCAAACATAGAAGTATTTCACACCTTTTTAAAGATACACTTCTTGTTAATCCCACCACAGTGTCCAATTTCAAATAGGCTTCACGACGAAAGCATACCATGCGATTATGTTAGGTCAGAGCCAAGTCACAGTAAAACACAGCCATTTTTCCAGCCAAAGAGAGGAGTCACAAAAATCAGAAATAGAGATAAAATTAATCACTGACCTTTAGTGATCTTCATCAGATGGCACTCATAGGACTTCATGTTACACAATACATGTATGTTTTGTTCGGAAAAGTTCATATTTATATCAAAAAATCGCACTATACATTGGCTCGTTATGTTCAGTAGTTCCAAAAACATCTGGTGATTTTGCAGAGAGCCACATCAATTTACAGAAATACTCATAATAAATGTTGATGAAAATACAAGTGTTATGCATGGAACTTTTCCTTAATGCAACGGCTGTATCAGATAAAAAAAAACATGCAATAATCTGAGTACGGCGCTCAGAGCCCAACAAGCCAAAAAGATATCTGCCATATTGTGCAGTCAACAGAAGTCAGAAATAACATTAAAAACATTCACGTACCTTTGATGATCTTCATCAGAATGCACTCCCAGGAAACCCAGTTCTACAATAAATGTTTGTTTTGTTCGATAATGTCCATCATTTATGTCCAAATAGCTCCTTTTGTTAGCTTGTTTGGTAAACAAATCCAAATTCACGAAGAGCGTTCACTAGGAGCAGATGAAATGTCAAAAAGTTCCGTTACAGTCTGTAGAAACAAGTCAAACGATGTATAGAATCCATCTTTAGGACTTTTTTTAACATAAATATTCCAACCAGGGAATTCCTTTGTCTGTAGAAATGCAATGGATCGCGAGCTAACTCTCTAGTGAACGAGCGTCACGAGCTCAAGGCATTCTGCAGACATCTGACTCATTCCCTTCTAATTCGACCCCACCTCACAGTAGAAGCATCAAACAAGGTTCTAAAGACTGTTGACATCTAGTGGAAGCCTTAGGAAGGGCAACATGACCAATATCCCACTGTATCTTCAATAGAGAATGAGTTGAAAACGGCTAACCTCAGATTTCCCACTTCCTGGTTGGATTTCTCCTCAGCTTTTTGCCTGCCATATGAGTTCTGTTATACTCACAGACATCATTCAAACAGCTACTCAATACTGCCCCCAGCCATAAGAAGCTAAAAACAACCCCAGGCAAGTAGTGAATGGTTCTGAGTTATGTAAATGTACTTTCCTAAATAATAGTTTTCCATTGGTCTGATTCTTTTACTGTAAAGAAGCCACATTGTCAGTCTATTTTCTTCCACTACAAGACAGGAAACTGTTAAAAAATAGTTATTGACACACACCGGTGCACCTAGCACTTCTTACCTCGTTCAAAGGCACTTAAATATTTAGCCGTGGCCATTCACCCTCTGAATGGCACACAGACACGCACGCACACAGACACGCACGCACGCACGCACGCAGACACACACACACACACACACGTCTCAAATGACTCAAACGTTTAAAAAATCCTTCTTTAACCTATCTCTTCCCTTTCATCTACACTGATTGAATTGGATTTAACTAGTGACATCAATGCTAGATAATAGCTTAAAGCTTTATGTTTTGTATATTCAGACTATTTGCCTTTCTTTGTATTGTCCAACACCTTAAACCAGTGGAACTGTGAATACATCATCACCGTCTCTCATATTTCGCTCACGTTTTCTCACAGCTACAAATCAGGCATGAAAAACAAACCGCTAGATAAGAGGTTCTCTCTCTCTCGCTCCCGTCTAGGCATCGACATTATGGGGGGGGTCACCGTCTGTGACAGTAATGACAGGGAGTGGGATAGAGTCACCTCCTTGTGAAATGTGAGACCGTGTTAAAGCAGTGACAGGGAGAAAGAGGGAGGGTCAGTTTAAAAGGCTTGGCTAGCTGCCTAAGGTTAAGCCCTCTAATGAAGTGGAGGGCAGACAGGGACTGCGTCCAAGCCGCCATCCTATTCCATTTATAGTGCACTATTTTTGACTGGGGAGACGGGGGACATAATACTAAATAGTGTTCAACACTAGTGCACTCTACAGGAAATAGGGTAACATTTGAGATGCACCCAGGGTCTCTGCTTAATACATTCATTTAATTTCCACCCACTTCCCAGCTGATGTCTGTTATTAACAGTGTGAAGGCTTGTACTGTAGGGTGTCTGGCAGACTGATGTCTCTAACAGTGTGAAGGCTTGTACTGTAGGGTGTCTGGCAGACTGATGTCTCTAACAGTGTGAAGGCTTGTACTGTAGGGTGTCTGGCAGACTGATGTCTCTAACAGTGTGAAGGCTTGTACTGTAGGGTGTCTGGCAGACTGATGTCTGTTATTAACACAGTGTGAAGGCTTGTACTGTAGGGTGTCTGGCAGACTGATGTCTCTAACAGTGTGAAGGCTTGTACTGTAGGGTGTCTGGCAGACTGATGTCTGTTATTAACACAGTGTGAAGGCTTGTACTGCAGGGTGTCTGGCAGACTGATGTC
Source organism: Oncorhynchus kisutch (assembly GCF_002021735.2). Taxonomy (NCBI): domain Eukaryota; kingdom Metazoa; phylum Chordata; class Actinopteri; order Salmoniformes; family Salmonidae; genus Oncorhynchus; species Oncorhynchus kisutch. The sequence continues at coordinate 85,396,356 of NC_034187.2, forward strand.
TGTTATTAACACAGTGTGAAGGCTTGTACTGCAGGGTGTCTGGCAGACTGATGTCTGTTATTAACACAGTGTGAAGGCTTGTACTGTAGGGTGCCTGGCAGACTGATGTCTCTAACAGTGTGAAGGCTTGTACTGTAGGGTGTCTGGCAGACTGATGTCTCTAACAGTGTGAAGGCTTGTACTGCAGGGTGTCTGGCAGACTGATGTCTGTTATTAACACAGTGTGAAGGCTTTTACTGCAGGGTGTCTGGCAGACTGATGTCTGTTATTAACACAGTGTGAAGGCTTGTACTGCAGGGTGTCTGGCAGACTGATGTCTGTTATTAACACAGTGTGAAGGCTTGTACTGTAGGGTGCCTGGCAGACTGATGTCTCTAACAGTGTGAAGGCTTGTACTGTAGGGTGTCTGGCAGACTGATGTCTCTAACAGTGTGAAGGCTTGTACTGCAGGGTGTCTGGCAGACTGATGTCTGTTATTAACACAGTGTGAAGGCTTGTACTGTAGGGTGTCTGGCAGACTGATGTCTGTTATTAACACAGTGTGAAGGCTTGTACTGTAGGGTGTCTGGCAGACTGATGTCTGTTTTTTAACACAGTGTGAAGGCTTGTACTGCAGGGTGTCTGGCAGACTGATGTCTCTAACAGTGTGAAGGCTTGTACTGCAGGGTGTCTGGCAGACTGATGTCTCTAACAGTGTGAAGGCTTGTACTGTAGGGTGTCTGGCAGACTGATGTCTCTAACAGTGTGAAGGCTTGTACTGCAGGGTGTCTGGCAGACTGATGTCTCTAACAGTGTGAAGGCTTGTACTGCAGGGTGTCTGGCAGACTGATGTCTCTAACAGTGTGAAGGCTTGTACTGCAGGGTGTCTGGCAGACTGATGTCTCTAACAGTGTGAAGGCTTGTACTGCAGGGTGTCTGGCAGACTGATGTCTCTAACAGTGTGAAGGCTTGTACTGTAGGGTGTCTGGCAGACTGATGTCTCTAACAGCGTGAAGGCTTGTACTGCAGGGTGTCTGGCAGACTGATGTCTCTAACAGTGTGAAGGCTTGTAATGCAGGATGTCTGGCAGACTGATGTCTCTAACAGTGTGAAGGCTTGTACTGTAGGGTGTCTGGCAGACTGATGTCTCTAACAGTGTGAAGACTTGTACTGGAGGGTGTCTGGCAGGGAAAGACAAGAGAGGGAAGTAGAGAAAGGGAAGATAGGAGAGAGAAACATATTTGGAGGAGATAAATAGAGAGAGAGGCAGGAAAAGACTAGAGACAATAAAATACCTGGTAGTTTATAATGTTTTATATCACGTACCTGTACGGCAAAGCACTTCTCCAGTCCTCCTCAATGACCTGTATAGTTATGACATGATATCCATATGCTCTGTGTTGGCCTCACCGACAGCCAACACCAACTGACAGCCAACACCAACTGACAACCAACACCAACACCAACTGCCAGCCACCACCAACTGACAACCAACACCAACTGACAGCCAACACCAACTGACAAACAACACCAACTGGCAGCCAACACCAACTGACAACCAACACCAACACCAACTGACAGCCACCACCAACTGACAACCAACACCAACTGACAGCCAACACCAACTGACATCCACCACCAACTGACAACCAACACCAACTGACAGCCAACACCAACTGACAGCCAACACCAACACCAACTGACATCCACCACCAACTGACAGCCAACACCAACTGACAGCCAACACCAACTGACAGCCAACACCAACACCAACTGACAGCCAACACCAACTGACATCCACTACCAACTGACAGCCAACACCAACTGACAGCCAACACCAACTGACAGCCACCACCAACTGATATCCACCACCAACTGACAGCCAACACCAACTGACAGCCAACGCCAACTGACATCCACCACCAACTGACATCCACCACCAACACCAACTGACAGCCAACACCAACACCAACTGACAGCCAACACCAACTAACAGCCAACACCAACTGACAGCCAACACCAACTGACAGCCAACACCAACTGACAGCCAACGCCAACTGACATCCACCACCAACACCAACTGACAGCCAACACCAACACCAACTGACAGCCAACACCAACTAACAGCCAACACCAACTGACAGCCACCACCAACTGACAGCCAACACCAACTGACAGCCAACACCAACTGACAGCCACCACCAACTGACAGCCAACACCAACTGACATCAACCACCAACTGACAGCCAACACCAACTGGCAGAGAGGTTAAACATGGTGTGGGGAGTGAGGAGGTCGTCAAGACGATCACTGACAGAGAGGTTAAACATGGTGTGGGGAGTGAGGACATCGTCTAGATCAGTGGTTCCCAAACTTGTTATTGTTCCGTACCCCTTCAAACATTCAACCTCCAGCTGTACCCTCTCTAGCACCAGGGTCAGCACATTCTCAAATGTAGTTTTTTGCCATCATTGTAAGCCTGCCACACACACACTATACGATACATTTATTAAACAGAAGAATGACTGTGAGTTTTTGTCACAACCCGGCTCGTGGGAAGTGACAAAGAGCTCTTATAGGACCAGGCACAAATAATAATATCATAATAATCAATAATGTTGCTCTTTATTTAGCCATCTTACATATAAAACCTTATTTGTTCATCAAAAATGGTGAATAACTCACCACAGGTTAATGAGAAGGGTGTGAATAACTCACCACAGGTTAATGAGAAGGGTGTGAATAACTCACCACAGGTTAATGAGAAGGGTGTGAATATCTCACCACAGGTTAATGAGAAGGGTGTGAATAACTCACCACAGGTTAATGAGAAGGGTGTGAATAACTCACCACAGGTTAATGAGAAGGGTGTGAATAACTCACCACAGGTTAATGAGAAGGGTGTGAATAACTCACCACAGGTTAATGAGAAGGGTGTGAATAACTCACCACAGGTTAATGAGAAGGGTGTGAATAACTCACCACAGGTTAATGAGAAGGGTGTGAATAACTCACCACAGGTTAATGAGAAGGGTGTGAATAACTCACCACAGGTTAATGAGAAGGGTGTGAATAACTCACCACAGGTTAATGAGAAGGGTGTGAATAACTCACCACAGGTTAATGAGAAGGGTGTGAATAACTCACCACAGGTTAATGAGAAGGGTGTGAATAACTCACCACAGGTTAATGAGAAGGGTGTGAATAACTCACCACAGGTTAATGAGAAGGGTGTGAATAACTCACCACAGGTTAATGAGAAGGGTGTGAATAACTCACCACAGGTTAATGAGAAGGGTGTGAATAACTCACCACAGGTTAATGAGAAGGGTGTGAATAACTCACCACAGGTTAATGAGAAGGGTGTGAATAACTCACCACAGGTTAATGAGAAGGGTGTGAATAACTCACCACAGGTTAATGAGAAGGGTGTGAATAACTCACCACAGGTTAATGAGAAGGGTGTGAATAACTCACCACAGGTTATTGAGAAGGGTGTGAATAACTCACCACAGGTTAATGAGAAGGGTGTGAATAACTCACCACAGGTTAATGAGAAGGGTGTGAATAACTCACCACAGGTCAATGAGAAGGGTGTGAATAACTCACCACAGGTTAATGAGAAGGGTGTGAATAACTCACCACAGGTTAATGAGAAGGGTGTGAATAACTCACCACAGGTTAATGAGAAGGGTGTGAATAACTCACCACAGGTTAATGAGAAGGGTGTGAATAACTCACCACAGCCCTTTCCAAAATTTAGGGAGTGTCTTTGATTCAATTACATTTTCACAGAACCGCTTGTTTCAATTTCGATGAGGCTCTCTTGTTCACATATTGGTATGCGGACTGGAGGCAGGGCATGAAAGGGATAACGAATCCAGTTGTTTGTGGCATCCATTGCAGGAAGCACCTGCGTAATTCGCTCACCACGTCTGTGGACTCATCCAGCTGTAACAGACATATACCAGGAGCTGTGCCAGGCTCACCACGTCTGTTGACTCATCCAGCTCACTCAGGTGCTTTGCTATGTCACATTGACCGTAAGCTTCAGTTCATTTACACACAAAAAAATCATACAATGATGGAAAGACCTGTGTGTTGTCTTTGTTAATGCAGACAGTCAGATCATTCAGGCGAGAAAAAAACATCAACCAGATAGGCCAGTCGTGTGAGAAACCCGGCATCATGCAAGCGGTCAGACAAGTTAAAATTATGGTCAGCAGAGAAAACTTTAAGGTTGTCTCTTAGTTCCAAAAAATGTGACAATGCTCAGAATGCACCCTTGTGGGGCCCCAGTGTTGAGGATCAGCGGGGTGGAGATGTTGTTGCCTACCCTCACCACCTGGGGGCGGCCCGTCAGGAAGTCCAGTACCCAGTTGCACAGGGCGGGGTTGAGACCCAGGGTCCATGACAGGGAGACAGCAAGAGCCTCTTGACGACTGCTGCAGTGTACCCAAGAGCCTCTCGGTGGATCCTGCAGTGGACCCAAGAGCCTCTTGGTGGATGCTGCAGTGTACCCAAGAGCCTCTCGGTGGATCCTGCAGTGGACCCAAGAGCCTCTTGACGACTGCTGCAGTGTACCCAAGAGCCTCTCGGTGGATCCTGCAGTGGACCCAAGAGCCTCTTGGTGGAAGCTGCAGCGTACCCAAGAGCCTCTCGGTGGATGCTGCAGTGTACCCAAGAGCCTCCCGGTGGAAGCTGCAGCGTACCCAAGAGCCTCTCGGTGGATGCTGCAGCGTACCCAAGTGGCATCGGGAGCAACTGCTTGCACGCACGTATTACTACTCCACTATGTCTCCCTGTCATGGCTTTTGCTCCATCAGTACAGATACCAACACATCTTCACCACCAAAGTCCATTTGATGTCACAAAGCTGTCCAGTACTTTAATAATATCCTCTCCTGTTGTCCTGGTTACCAGCGGTTTGCAGAAGAGGATGTCTTCCTTATTTGACCTCCCATAAACGTAACGGACATGTACCAGGAGGTGTGCCAGGCCCGCCACGTCTGTGGACTCATCCAGCTGTAACAGACATATACCAGGAGCTGTGTCATGTCTGTTGACTCATCCAGTTGTAACAGACATGTACCAGGAGCTGTGCCAGGCCTGTGGACTCATTCAGTTGTAACAGACATGTACCAGGAGCTGTGCCAGGCCTGTGGACTCATCCAGTTGTAACAGACATGTACCAGGAGCTGTGCTGATGAAGGCATTGTCTGTATAGTTTTTTGGTCTCTTCCCCCAGCATTGTCCTATCCACGGCAGCAGGAATAATTAAGTCCTCCACAATAGTTGTGTTGTTATTCCACTGGGTTTATTATAATTGTATTTTTGAAATGAGGCTACTCGGGTCGAGAGAAAATAAAAACTCAACCAAATGTATAGCCCCGTTGGAAAATAAAAATGTACGGTCCTAGATGATCAAAGTCAACATGGCAGCAAAAGAGAAGTGATAATGATTGTTTCAGTTCAGAGAGAGAAAGAGAGAAAGAGAGAGACGTAAAACACCAAATAATGCGTGCAGAGCAGAATTAGGCCGATACCCGCTAATTATCCAAATCCAAAAAAGAGCCGATTAAATTCTACAACAACCTAAAATGAAGCGATTCCCAAACCTTCCATAACAAAGTCGTCACCTACAGAGAGATGAACCTGGAGAAGAGTCCCCTAAGCAAGCTGGTCCTGGGGCTTTGTTCACAGACACAAACACACCCCACAGAGCCCCAGGACAGCAACACAATTAGACCCAACCAAATCATGAGGGAAAAAAAGATAATTACTTGACACATTGGAAAGAATTAACAAAAAAACAGAGCAACCTATAATGCTTTTTGGCCCTAAACAGAGAGTACACAGTGGCAGAATACCTGACCACTGTAACTGACCCAAAATTAAGGAAAGATTTGACTATGTACAGACTCATGAGCATAGCCTTGCTATTGAGAAAGGCTACCCAATAGGCAGACATGGCTCTCAAGAGAAGACAGGCTATGTGCACACTGCCTACAAAATGAGGTGGAAACTGAGCTGCACGTCCTAACATCCTGCCAAATGTATGACCATATTAGAGACACACATTTCCCTCAGATGGCACAGACCCACAGCAGCAAGATTTGTGACCTGTTGCCACAAGAAAGGGGCAACCAGTGAAGAACAAACACCATTGTAAATACAACCCATATTTATGTTTATTTATTTTCCCTTTTGTACTGTAGCTATTTGCACATCATTAAAACACTGTATATACATAATATGACATCTGAAATGTCTTTATTCTTTTGGAACTTTTGTGAGTGTAATGTTTAGTATTCATTTTATATAGTTTATTTAACTTTTGGTATTATACTTCACTTGTTTTGGCAATGTTAACATATGTTTCCCATGGCAATAAAGCCCTTCAATTGAATTGAATTTGAGAGAGTAGAGAGAGAGAGAGTAGAGAGAGAGAGAGAGAGAGAGAGAGAGACAGAGAGAGAGAGAGAGACATAGAGAGAGACAGAGAGACAGAGAGAGAGAGAGAGAGAGAGAGAGACAGAGAGAGAAGGAGAAAGAGAAAAGTTAGTGAAAAAGTAAGGAGGGATGACTAGCGGCATTAGAGACGACCAGAGAAAGAGAACACAATGGATAAAGAGAGGTGCAGAGAGGAGAAGGAAAGATGACAATGAAGAGAGAAATATCAAAGAGAACGAGAAAGAAGAGAGGGAGAGGAAAGAGAGAGGGAGGGAGAGGAAATAGAGGGAGCCGTTGAGAGGGAGAGAGGAAGACATCATCAGAGAGAGAAAAAAATGAGAGCTGGAATGATGACATGGTGAAAATGAGAAAGAAAGAGAGACAGGATACAGAGAGGATTGAGAGGACAGAGAGAGAGGGAGGATATAGGGAGGATAGAGAAAGGATAGAGAGAGAGAGATGATAGAGAGGACAGAGAGAGAGGGAGGATAGAGGGAGGATAGAGAGAGGATAGACAGAGAGATGATAGAGAGGACAGAGAGAGAGGGAGGATAGAGGGAGGATAGAGAGGACAGAGAGAGAGGGAGGATAGAGGGATGATAGAGAGATGATAGACAGAGAGATGATAGAGAGAGAGAGATGATAGAGAGAGGATTGAGAGAGGGAGGATAGAGGGAGGATAGAGAGGACAGAGAGAGAGGGAGGATAGAGGGAGGATAGAGAGGACAGAGAGAGAGGGAGGATAGAGGGAGGATAGAGAGAGGATAGACAGAGAGGATAGACAGAGAGATGATAGAGAGAGAGAGATGATAGAGAGAGGATTGAGAGAGGGAGGATAGAGGGAGGATAGAGAGGACAGAGAGAGAGGGAGGATAGAGGGAGGATAGAGAGGACAGAGAGAGAGGGAGGATAGAGGGAGGAAAGAGAGAGGATAGACAGAGAGATGATAGAGAGGACAGATAGAGAGGGAGGATAGAGGGAGGATAGAGAGATGATAGAGAGAGGATTGAGAGGACAGAGAGAGAGGGAGGATAGAGGGAGGATAAAGAGAGGATAGACAGAGAGATGATAGAGAGAGAGAGAGATGATAGAGAGAGGATTGAGAGGACAGAGAGAGAGGGAGGATAGAGGGAGGATAGAGAGAGGATAGAGAGAGGATAGAGAGAGAGATGATAGAGAGGACAGAGAGAGAGGGAGGATAGAGGGACGATAGAGAGAGGATAGAGAGAGAGAGATGATAGAGAGGACAGAGAGCGAGGGAGGATAGAGGGAGGATAGAGAGAGAGATGATAGAGAGGACAGAGAGAGAGAGGGAGGATAGAGGGAGGATAGAGAGAGGATAGAGAGAGAGATGATAGAGAGGACAGAGAGAGAGGGAGGATAGAGAGAGGATAGAGAGAGAGATGATAGAGAAGACAGAGAGAGAGGGAGGATAGAGGGAAGATAGAGAGAGAGAGATGATAGAGAGAGGATTGAGAGGACAGAGAGAGAGGGAGGATAGAGGGAGGAGAGAGAGAGGATAGACAGAGAGATGATAGCGAGGACAGAGAGAGAGGGAGGATAGAGGGATGATAGAGGGAGGATAGAGAGAGGATAGAGAGAGAGATGATAGAGAGGACAGAGAGAGAGGGAGGATAGAGGGAGGAGAGAGAGAGGATAGAGAGAGAGATGATAGCGAGGACAGAGAGAGAGGGAGGATAGAGGGATGATAGAGGGAGGATAGAGAGAGAGATGATAGAGAGCTGTAATAAGGCCATTCAAGCTGAAGAGGTCAATTCCCCGTGGGTAATGAATCAGGGTTACTGGAGTGTTGATGATACAATCTGAATCAGGGTTACTGGAGTGTACATGCTACATTAGATACAATGAGTGTCCAAAAGTGCATACTATTCCCAATCAATTCCCTATGGGCCCTAGTCAAAGGTAATGCACTTTGTGGGGACTAGTGTGCAATTTGGGACAGATATTTGAGTAACATTCAGTGAGGCAAAGATACAAATTAGCATTTATCCCTGGAAGCTCAGTGAAACATATCCTCTTCGCTTATCACTTCCTCTTAGCTTCTCTCATGAGACAGTGTGTGCGTGTGCGTGTGCGTGCGTGTGTGTGCGTGTGTGTGCGTGCGTGCGTGTGTGCGTGTGTGCGTGTGCGTGTGTGTGCGTGTGCGTGTGCGTGTGCGTGTGTGTGTGTGTGCGTGTGTGTGTGTGTGTGTGCGTGTGTTGACTCAATGAGCCACAGAGAACAAACAATGAGGAAAAACGCAGTCATGAGATCCCTAACCCACTTCACTCTCTGTCACACACAAGGAAGTGGAAGAGAGGGGCCGTGATGTCATCTGTGATGGCAGCAGCATCTGATAGGTTCAGGAATGGTCAAGGAGAGTAGAACAGGTATTATAGGTAGAGGAGAGCACTATACCTTACTCTGAAAACATTTACTCAATACCAGATCCATCTGAGATACCGTGGTTTGGTTGGATGAGCAGAGGGGGGATGAGATCCCCCACCCCCTCCTACTCCCTACCCCACACACACACACACACACACACACGCGTTAAATTCCCCCAGCCCAAAACACACAGCTAATTGACATTGGTGACTGGTCTTTATGACATTGTCATGGTGACCGCTAGAACCTCACTCTGCCTCTCCACTACTCTGGGCTTCAGCCACTGCTAGAACCTCTCTCTGCCTCTCCACTACTCTGGGCTTCAGCCACTGCTAGAACCTCTCCCTGCCTCTGCCTCGCCACTACTCGGGGCTGCAGTCAACGGTAGAACCTCACTCTGCCTCTACACTACAGGGGGCTTCAGCCAATGCTAGAACCTCACTCTGCCTCTGCCTCGCCACTACTCTGGGCTTCAGATAACGCTAGAACCTCTCTCTGCCTCTCCACTACTCGGGGCAATCAGTCAATGCTAGAACCTCACTCTGCCTCTCCACTACTCGGGGCTTTAGCCAACGCTAGAACCTCACTCTACCTCTGCCTCTCCACTACTCGGGGCTTCAGCCAACGCTAGAACCTCACTCTGCCTCTGCCTCTCCACTACCCGGGGCTTCAGCCAATGCTAGAACCTCACTCTGCCTCTCCACTACTCGGGGCTTCAGCCAACGCTAGAACCTCACTCTGCCTCTGCCTCTCCACTACCCAGGGCTTCAGCCAATGCTAGAACCTCACTCTGCCTCTGCCTCTCCTTCTCTGCTACTAAGGGCTTCAGCCATTCACAACTGCCTGATCTACCCCTCTCCCTCTCTATCCTGTATCCCTCCTCAACCCCTACCTGCGTTGTTTCTATATTTGCCACAATAATGGGTATCCCGGGGTAGAGTAGACGTTTTACAGGTACCACCCCCCCCCAATGAGTTTCCAGGGGTGACATGTCATCTATTAAACCGGTAGGCCTTGTGTGACACTTACCACCGTTATGGGTTTCATTAAGTCAAATGCAGAATTCATGAACATGCATAAATAACCAGGATAGTGTTTCAGATGGAGGTTCACTTAAGTCCTTCGCTCGGTATCGTTCATAGAAGGAACATAAAATTCCTAACGTCCTTCACCCCTATTCAACTTATACAATCAAATGAACTAAATGATCAGACATATGGGGTTCACCTAACGTCCTTCACCCCTGCTCATGACAATGAGCTAAATTCCATGAATCTTGAGTTTTGTTACACAGTCTAATGCCCTTAACGGGTTAGCTAGCTAGGTAGAGGGTATAGTAGGTAGGGTAGCTGGGTAGAGGGTATAGTAGGTAGGGTAGCTAGGTAGAGGGTATAGTAGGTAGGGTAGCTGGGTAGAGGGTATAGTAGGTAGGGTAGCTAGGTAGAGGGTATAGGGTAGCTAGGTAGAGGGTATAGTAGGTAGGGTAGCTGGGTAGAGGGTATAGTAGGTAGGGTGGCTGGGTAGAGGGTATAGTAGGTAGGGTAGCTAGGTAGAGGGTATAATAGGTAGGGTAGCTAGGTAGAGGGTATAGTAGGTAGTGTAGCTAGGTAGAGGGTATAATAGGTAGGGTAGCTAGGTAGAGGGTATAGTAGGTAGGGTAGCTGGGTAGAGGGTATAGGGTAGCTGGGTAGAGGGTATAGTAGGTAGGGTAGCTGGGTAGAGGGTATAGGGTAGCTGGGTAGTGGGTATAGTAGGTAGGGTAGCTGGGTAGAGGGTATAGTAGGTAGGGTAGCTGGGTAGAGGGTATAGGGTAGCTGGGTAGAGGGTATAGTAGGTAGGGTAGCTGGGTAGAGGGTATAGTAGGTAGGGTAGCTGGGTAGAGGGTATAATAGGTAGGGTAGCTAGGTAGAGGGTATAGTAGGTAGGGTAGCTAGGTAGAGGGTATAGTAGGTAGGGTAGCTAGGTAGAGGGTATAATAGGTAGGGTAGCTAGGTAGTGGGTATAGTAGGTAGGGTAGCTAGGTAGAGGGTATAGTAGGTAGGGTAGCTAGGTAGAGGGTATAGTAGGTAGGGTAGCTAGGTAGAGGGTATAGGGTAGCTGGGTAGTGGGTATAGTAGGTAGGGTAGCTAGGTAGAGGGTATAGTAGGTAGGGTAGCTAGGTAGAGGGTATAGTAGGTAGGGTAGCTGGGTAGAGGGTATAGTAGGTAGGGTAGCTAGGTAGAGGGTATAGGGTAGCTGGGTAGAGGGTATAATAGGTAGGGTAGCTGGGTAGAGGGTATAGTAGGTAGGGTAGCTAGGTAGAGGGTATAGTAGGTAGGGTAGCTAGGTAGAGGGTATAGTAGGTAGGGTAGCTGGGTAGAGGGTATAATAGGTAGGGTAGCTGGGTAAGGGTATTGTAGATAGGGTAGCTAGGTAGAGGGTATAGGGTAGCTGGGTAGTGGGTATAGTAGGTAGGGTAGCTAGGTAGAGGGTATAATAGGTAGGGTAGCTGGGTAGAGGGTATAGTAGGCAGGGTAGCTAGGTAGAGGGTATAGTAGGTAGGGTAGATAGGTAGAGGGTATAGTAGGTAGGGTAGCTAGGTTGTGGGTATAGAAGGTAGGGTAGATAGGTAGAGGGTATAGTAGGTAGGGTGGCTAGGTAGAGGGTATAGTAGGTATGGTAGCTAGGTAGAGGGTATAGTAGGTAGGGTAGCTAGGGTAGCTAGGTAGAGGGTATAGGGTAGCTGGGTAGAGGGTATAGTAGGTAGGGTAGCTAGGTAGAGGGTATAGTAGGTAGGGTAGCTAGGTAGAGGGTATAGTAGGTAAGGTAGCTAGGTAGAGGGTATAGGGTAGCTGGGTAGAGGGTATACTAGGTAGGGTAGCTAGGTAGAGGGTATAGTAGGTAGGGTAGCTAGGTAGAGGGTATAGTAGGTAGGGTAGCTAGGTAGAGGGTATAGTAGGTAGGGTAGCTGGGTAGAGGGTATAATAGGTAGGGTAGCTGGGTAAGGGTATTGTAGATAGGGTAGCTAGGTAGAGGGTATAGGGTAGCTGGGTAGTGGGTATAGTAGGTAGGGTAGCTAGGTAGAGGGTATAATAGGTAGGGTAGCTGGGTAGAGGGTATAGTAGGCAGGGTAGCTAGGTAGAGGGTATAGTAGGTAGGGTATATAGGTAGAGGGTATAGTAGGTAGGGTAGCTAGGTTGTGGGTATAGAAGGTAGGGTAGATAGGTAGAGGGTATAGTAGGTAGGGTGGCTAGGTAGAGGGTATAGTAGGTATGGTAGCTAGGTAGAGGGTATAGTAGGTAGGGTAGCTAGGGTAGCTAGGTAGAGGGTATAGGGTAGCTGGGTAGAGGGTATAGTAGGTAGGGTAGCTAGGTAGAGGGTATAGTAGGTAGGGTAGCTAGGTAGAGGGTATAGTAGGTAAGGTAGCTAGGTAGAGGGTATAGGGTAGCTGGGTAGAGGGTATACTAGGTAGGGTAGCTAGGTAGAGGGTATAGTAGGTAGGGTAGCTAGGTAGAGGGTATAGTAGGTAGGGTAGCTGGGTTGATGGTATAGTAGGTAGGGTAGCTGGGTAAGGGTATTGTAGATAGGGTAGCTGGGTAAGGGTATTGTAGATAGGGTAGCTAGGTAGAGGGTATAGGGTAGCTGGGTAGTGGGTATAGTAGGTAGGGTAGCTAGGTAGAGGGTATAATAGGTAGGGTAGCTGGGTAGAGGGTATAGTAGGCAGGGTAGCTAGGTAGAGGGTATAGTAGGTAGGGTAGATAGGTAGAGGGTATAGTAGGTAGGGTAGCTAGGTAGAGGGTATAGTAGGTAGGTTAGCTAGGTAGAGGGTATAGGGTAGCTGGGTATAGTAGGTAGGGTAGCTAGGTAGAGGGTATAATAGGTAGGGTAGCTGGGTAGAGGGTATAGTAGGTAGGGTAGCTAGGTAGAGTGTCTAGTAGGTAGCGTAGCTAGGTAGAGGGTATAGGGTAGCTGGGTATAGGGTATAATAGGTAGGGTAGCTAGGTAGAGGGTATAATAGGTAGGGTAGCTGGGTAGAGGGTATAGTAGGTAGGGTAGCTAGGTAGAGGGTATAGTAGGTAGGGTAGCTGGGTAGAGGGTATAATAGGTAGGGTAGCTGGGTAAGGGTATTGTAGATAGGGTAGCTAGGTAGAGGGTATAGGGTAGCTGGGTAGAGGGTATAGGGTAGCGGGTATAGTAGGTAGGGTAGCTAGGAAGAGGGTATAATAGGTAGGGTAGCTGGTTAGAGGGTATAGTAGGTAGGGTAGCTAGGTAGAGGGTATAGTAGGTAGGGTAGCTAGGTAGAGGGTATAGTAGGTAGGGTAGCTGGGTAGAGGGTATAGTAGGTAGGGTAGCTAGGTAGAGGGTATTGTAGATAGGGTAGCTGGGTAAGGGTATTGTAGATAGGGTAGCTAGGTAGAAGGTATAGGGTAGCTGGGTAGTGGGTATAGTAGGTAGGGTAGCTAGGTAGAGGGTATAATAGGTAGGGTAGCTGGGTAGAGGGTATAGTAGGCAGGGTAGCTAGGTAGAGGGTATAGTAGGTAGGGTAGCTAGGTAGAGGGTATAGGGTAGCTGGGTATAGTAGGTAGGGTAGCTAGGTAGAGGGTATAATAGGTAGGGTAGCTGGGTAGAGGGTATAGTAGGTAGGGTAGCTAGGTAGAGGGTATAGTAGGTAGGGTAGCTAGGTAGAGGGTATAGGGTAGCTGGGTATAGGGTATAATAGGTAGGGTAGCTGGGTAGAGGGTATAGTAGGTAGGGTAGCTAGGTAGAGGGTATAGTAGGTAGGGTAGCTGGGTAGATGGTATAATAGGTAGGGTAGCTGGGTAGTGGGTATAGTAGGTAGGGTAGCTAGGTAGAGGGTATAATAGGTAGGGTAGCTGGGTAGAGGGTATAGTAGGCAGGGTAGCTGGGTAGAGGGTATAGTAGACAGGGTAGCTAGGTAGTGGGTATAGTAGATAGGGTAGCTGGGTAGTGGGTATAGTAGATAGGGTAGCTAGGTAGAGGGTATAGGGTAGCTGGGTAGAGGGTATAGGGTAGCGGGTATAGTAGGTAGGGTAGCTAGGTAGAGGGTATAGTAGATAGGGTAGCTGGGTAGTGGGTATAGTAGATAGGGTAGCTGGGTAGAGGGTAGCCAGGTAGAGGGTATAATAGGTAGGGTATCTGTGTAGAGGGTAGCTAGGTAGAGGGTATAGTAGGTAGGGTAGCTAGGTAGAGGGTATAGTAGGTAGGGTAGCTAGGTAGAGGGTATAGTAGGTAGTGTAGCTAGGTAGAGGGTATAATAGGTAGGGTAGCTAGGTAGAGGGTATAGTAGGTAGGGTAGCTAGGTAGAGGGTATAGTAGGTAGTGTAGCTAGGTAGAGGGTATAGTAGGTAGGGTAGCTAGGTAGAGGGTATAATAGGTAGGGTAGCTAGGTAGAGGGTATAGTAGATAGGGTAGCTAGGTAGAGGGTATAGTAGGTAGGGTAGCTAGGTAGAGGGTATAGTTGGTAGGGTAGCTGGGTAGAGGGTATAGGTTAGCTGGGTAGGAGGGTATAATAGGTAAGGAACCTGGGTAGAGGGTATAGGTTAGCTGGGTAGGAGGGTATAATAGGTAGGTTAGCTGGGTAGGAGGGTATAGTAGGTAGGGTAGCTAGGTAGAGGGTATAGTAGGTAGGGTAGCTAGGTAGAGGGTATAGTAGGTAGGGTAGCTAGGTAGAGGGTATAGTAGATAGGGTAGCTAGGTAGAGGTTATAGTAGGTAGGGTAGCTGGGTAGTGGGTATAGTAGATAGGGTTGCTGGTATGGAAGGATCCATATGGATCCACTGAGTTGTTTGGAGCCCAGAACTTTCTGAATTAGAATGTGTGTGTATTGTGCATTGTGTGTTTGTAAAGTGTGTGTATTGTGTAGTGTGTGTATTGTGTAGTGTGTGTGTTGTGTATTGTGTATGTATTGTTTAGTGTGTATTGTGTCGTGTATGTATTGTGCATTGTGTGTGTGTGTGTGTATATTGTGTATTGTGTGTATTGTGTATTGTGTCGTGTGTGTTTTGTGTAGTGTGTGTATTGTGCATTGTGTCGTGTGTGTATTGTGTGTGTATTGTGTAGTGTGTGTATTGTGTCGCATGTGTATTGTGTGTGTATTGCGTAGTGTGTGTATGAGTGTGTAGTGTGTTTCACTGCGTCCATGTGTGTATTGGTGAGCTCTACATGTAGTGGACGATATGAGAGCCGCTTTCATTCAACGAAATGCATTTTAACCACCTAATCAGAGCTACATCAGGTCCATTTACCAGTCAACGTAAAAGGCCCAACAGACGAGGCACTTAACAGTGTTCTTTGTCAATTTTCTATTCATTAAAATGGGCAATATTTCACTCCATTAGCAATCATCTCCTCTGTGTAGAAAGCAAAGTATGGTCGCAAATATATTCTACACTGATCTACTTAGACATGTGATGTTCTGGATAAAAGGAAATGCATTATGTTAAGGACACCGTTTTCCTACAAAGAAAACCTTGGACTGTCTAAGGTAGATTTGTGGACTCACATTAATAAGGTGAATACATTGAATAAAATAATCTTGAATATGCTTTATAAAACACAAGTGGTATAAAGGTACAGTAGTAATGTCTAAATGTAGTAACATACAGTAGTACTGTCTAAATGTAGTAACATACAGTAAGTAGTACTATCTAAATGTAGTAACATACAGTAGTAATGTCTAAATGCAGTAACATACAGTAGTAATGTCTAAATGTAGTAGAAAAGTGGGAGGAGGACATCAACAAGCCCATAGAGATGGTCCAGAGGGAGGAGAACATCAACAAGCCCATAGAGATGGTCCAGTGGGAGGAGAACATCAACAAGCCCATAGAGATGGTCCAGTGGGAGGACATCAACAAGCCCATAGAGATGGTCCAGTGGTAGGAGGACATCAACAAGCCCATAGAGATGGTCCAGAGGGAGGAGAACATCAACAAGCCCATAGAGATGGTCCAGGGGGAGGAGAACATCAACAAGCCCATAGAGATGGTCCAGTGGGAGGAGAACATCAACAAGCCCATAGAGATGGTCCAGTGGGAGGAGGACATCAACAAGCCCATAGAGATGGTCCAGTGGTAGGAGGACATCAACAAGCCCATAGAGATGGTCCAGTGGGAGGAGGACATCAACAAGCCCATAGAGATGGTCCAGTGGTAGGAGGACATCAACAAGCCCATAGAGATGGTCCAGGGGGAGGGGGACATCAACAAGCCCATAGAGATGGTCCAGTGGGAGGAGAACATCAACAAGCCCATAGAGATGGTCCAGTGGGAGGAGGACATCAACAAGCCCATAGAGATGGTCCAGGGGGAGGAGGACATCAACAAGCCCATAGAGATGGTCCAGGGGGAGGAGGACATCAACAAGCCCATAGAGATGGTCCAAGGGGAGGAGAACATCAACAAGCCCATAGAGATGGTCCAGATGGGAGGAGAACATCAACAAGCCCATAGAGATGGTCCAGGGGGAGGACATCAACAAGCCCATAGAGATGGTCCAGGGGGAGGACATCAACAAGCCCATAGAGATGGTCCAGGGGGAGGAGGACATCAACAAGCCCATAGAGATGGTCCAGTGGGAGGAGGACATCAACAAGCCCATAGAGATGGTCCAGGGGGAGGGCATCAACAAGCCCATAGAGATGGTCCAGGGGGAGGAGGACATCAACAAGCCCATAGAGATGGTCAACAAGCCCATAGAGATGGTCCAGAGGGGGGAGGACATCAACAAGCCCATAGAGATGGTCCAGTGGGAGGACATCAACAAGCCCATAGAGATGGTTCAGTGGGAGGAGGACATCAACAAGCCCATAGAGATGGTCCAGAGGGAGGAAAACGTCAACAAGCCCATAGAGATGGTCCAGGGGGAGGAGGACATCAACAAGCCCATAGAGATGGTCCAGAGGGAGGGCATCAACAAGCCCATAGAGATGGTTCAGTGGGAGGACATCAACAAGCCCATAGAGATGGTCCAGGGGGAGGAGAACGTCAACAAGCCCATAGAGATGGTCTAGTGGAAGGAGGACATCAACAAGCCCATAGAGATGGTCCAGTGGGAGGAGAACATCAACAAGCCCATAGAGATGGTCAACAAGCCCATAGAGATGGTCAACAAGCCCATAGAGATGGTTCAGTGGGAGGAGAACATCAACAAGCCCAGAGAGATGGTTCAGTGGGAGGAGAACATCAACAAGCCCATAGAGATGGTTCAGTGGGAGGAGAACATCAACAAGCCCATAGAGATGGTTCAGTGGGAGGAGAACATCAACAAGCCCATAGAGATGGTCCAGTGGGAGGAGGACATCAACAAGCCCATAGAGATGGTTCAGTGAGAGGAGGACATCAACAAGCCCATAGAGATGGTCAACAAGCCCATAGAGATGGTCAACAAGCCCATAGAGATGGTCAACAAGCCCATAGAGATGGTCAACAAGCCCATAGAGATGTGCCGGCGCTCTGCCAAACCAGCTGGTGTTTGCATTTCTCCTTTATCGGTGCATGCCCACAATACAACACTTTGCCATAAAGCCCTGTGTCCCTAGGCAGTACAGTAGGGATGGTGTGCAATGACCTCTTCCTCGATAGTCTGAGAGCTGGTCCCGTCTCCACAAAGTGTCTCAGAGTAGACAGTTGGTCAAAAGTGCTGAGCATAGAGACATTTTACTCTTGCTCTTATGGGTGAAAATAAAAGCTATTCATGAAGTCTCTATATTCATAAGAGTCACACCTAGTCGACAGATATTTAGAACACCTCCTGAGCTGTCCTAACCAGTATATATGTCTCTTGCTTGGTTATTACAACACAATAGTCTAAAACAGTTGACTCATTTAATCACATAGTTAACCAAGTTAGTGTAACTGTTCTCTTGGGGTGAAGTAGAGGCGGACCAAAACGCAGCGTGGTTATATTGATTCATGTTTAATAAACAAAGATAAACACGAACACTACAAAACAATAAACGTGGAAAACCAAAAACAGCCCTGTCTGTTGCAAAACACATAGACAGGAACAATCACCCACCAACACACAGTGAAACCCAGGCTACCTAAATATGGTTCCCAATCAGAGACAATGACTAACACCTGCCTCTAATTGAGAACCAGACATAGAAATAGACAAACAAGACATCCAACATAGAATGCCCACTCAGATCACACCCTGACCAACCAAAACATAGAAACATACAAAGCAAACTATGGTCAGGGTGTGACAGTTAGAAAGAATTTCCTTTTCTTTTGACCGAACGATGCTGCAACCTGATCTCAAAGAATTTCCTTTTCTTTTGACCGCAAGATGCTGCAACCTGATCTCAAAGAATTTCGTATTATGTTGTATGTAAAACCATAACATTCCATTTAGTATGATATGTTACGTATCATATGGTATGTACTTTTTTGGTGGATGTCCAACATCCATTTCTATGATATGTTACGAATTTCAATTCATATTGTATGATTTGAAAATATTATGAATGCCCAATAATGTATGATATGTTACGAATTCCTATTTGTTGTGGCTAACGTTAGCTAGCTGGCTAAAGTTAGTTAGGCTAGGGGTTAGGGTTAATGGAAGGGTTAGGAGTTAGGGGTTTTAAGGGAAGGGTTAGCTATCATGTAATTAGCTAAAATGCTAAAGTTGTCCATGATGAGATTGGAACACTAAACCTTTGAGTTTCTAGACATGCGCGTTATTACGCCCATCCTTCCAACCACCCTCAGTCTTGCCTTAAATAACCTTCTTTCTTATTAAGTAACCATGCAAACTTAAAAATATATCATACTAATTTCAGTGTACCAAATGTATATTTACTATGTTATGTCTCATGTATGAAAACAGGCTGCAGCACAGCATGTCTCGCAAAACAATGATTCTGAGTGATGCCTGCTTTACCCTGGTGCACCGTGTTCAGCCAACTGACTACATTTAAGTTGTGCGTGATGACTTCAGTTACACTTGACATTGTGTTGATCCGTCAGCACTAATTTGGTTTTATAAGAACGACAAGACGGCAGAAGAGAGAGTTTATGCCGGGAGCTGGAATTAATTCTACGCATGTTTGAAACAGCGATACTGTCAGTCTGGTGTGAGTTGATGCCTGCATGCACAGCTGAGGTTCTGTTTAAATGCACATTTGGTATTCAACCATTTACGATATGTGGTTTCATAACTAGCTTACTGTTTCTAAACAAAACAACGTGAGCAGCGTGGTATTTTCCCAAGGTATACTCAAACTGGACCGTTTTATCTCCATCTCTTCATTCAGTTTTCTCGGCTATTGTTTATGTGGTCTTGGTTGTTCTTAGTCGAGGAAATGACGCGTCGCTAAGTGCAGTGTTTGTCCCGTCTGAAATCTGGCTACTTTGTCTTTCCGTAGCTTGGTCTGTACGAACGTGAGCAGCGTGGTATTTTCCCAAGGTACACTCAAACTGGACCTTTTTATCTCCATCTCTTCATTCAAAGACTCAATCATGGACACTCTTACTGACAGTTGTGGCTTCTTTGTGTGATGTATTGTTGTCTCTACCTTCTTGCCCTTTGTGCTGTTGTCTGTGCCCAATAATGTTTGTACCATGTTTTGTTGTTACCATGTTGTTCTCATGTTGTGTTCCTACCATGTTGTTCTCATGTTGTGTACCTACCATGTTGTTCTCATGTTGTGTTGCTACCATGTTGTTCTCATGTTGTGTTCCTACCATGTTGTTCTCATGTTGTGTTCCTACCATGTTGTCATGTTGTGTTGCTACCATGTTGTCCTCATGTTGTGTTGCTACCATGTTGTCATGTTGTGTTGCTACCATGTTGTTCTCATGTTGGGTTGCTACCATGCTGTTGTCATGTTGTGTTGCTACCATGTTGTTGTCATGTTGTGTTGCTACCATGTTGTGTTGCTACCATGTTGTTGTCATGTTGTGTTGTTACCATGTTGTTGTCATGTTGTGTTGTTACCATGTTGTTGTCATGTTGTGTTGCTACCGTGTTGTGTTGCTACCATGTTGTTGTCATGTTGTGTTGTTACCATGTTGTTGTCATGTTGTGTTGTTACCATGTTGTTGTCATGTTGTGTTGCTACCATGTTGTGTTGCTACCATGTTGTTGTCATGTTGTGTTGTTACCATGTTGTTGTCATGTTGTGTTGCTACCATGTTGTTGTCATGTTGTGTTGCTACCGTGTTGTGTTGCTACCATGTTGTTGTCATGTTGTGTTGTTACCATGTTGTTGTCATGTTGTGTTATTACCATGTTGTTGTCATGTTGTGTTGCTACCATGTTGTGTGGTCATGTGTTGCTGCCATGCTATGTTGATGTCTTAGGTCTTGTTGTGTTGTGTGTTTTGTCCTATATTTTATTTTTAATCCCAGTCCCTGTCCCCCCAGGAGGCCTTTTAGTAGGCCGTCATTGTCAATAGGAATTTCTTCTTAACTGACTTGCTTCGTTAAATAAAGGTTAAATAAATAAACAAGCAGTCTAATGCTCGCTAACATTAACTCTCATTTGTGCATATTTGTTTGTGCTCTGTTTACACGCAAGTGTCTAGATCAGCAGTTTACACATGATGACTTCAACCTTATATGAAAAACCTTACTTGGCAAATATAGCTAGCTAGCTTTCCTCACTTGTTGGTTAGCTACCTAGCCAACGTTGGCTGTCATCTGACTGGTGTAACTTTACTTTAGCTAGCTAGATAGCTAATCAAACAAAACCACAATAATTGGCTAGCTACCTCTACCTCTAGCTAGCATTCAGCTTACTAGCGTTAGCTAACTACAGAGGCTAGCTGCTGGAATTGTACAAGCAAGCTACTAATAGCTAGGTAACTTAAGCTAGTTAGATACCTAGCTAATAAAAATGTATGCTTGCATTTATTGATTAACCTCAGCTTGACAACCACCATAAAGCTAGATATTTACAGTAGTCTAGGTTTGATCCATACACTCCTTATGACTGGCAGTAGGGTGCAAGCAACTAGTGTTGTTTCCGAGCAACCAACCCTTTGTTAGAACTCTGAGCGTCACTGAAACAAAATATATATTAGCATTGTTAGAAAGGCTGCAAAAAGGTAGCGGCAGGGTAGCCTAGTGGTTAGAGCGTTGGTCTAGTAACCGGAAGGTTGCAAGTTCAAACCCCCGAGCTGACAAGGTACAAATCTGTCGTTCTGCCCCTGAACAGGCAGTTAACCCACTGTTCCTAGGCCGTCATTGAAAATAAGAATTTGTTCTTAACTGACTTGCCTAGTTAAATAAAGGTAAAAAATAAAAGTAGCAAGCACATCGCTGTTTCTTAATGGACATAACTCTGCATGTGAGAGCGATAAATGATACGCTTTATAAACAACTGTTACAGTTTACAAAAGTCCAACTTTATGGACACTATAGTCTCGTTTTACTCCAACAACTCAATTTCTAAACGACCCTGTTAAACAATCCCGTATATGGCTCTCGGACGGCTCTTGACGAGAGACGGGGTGTTGTGTACCTCCAATCAAATTGATTTGCGAATTTTCACAGAGATTGGTGTCATATTGACTTAGATATTAAAGATATGATATGAAAGTAGGGAGATTTGAATTTAGCACTGCCTAATAATAGACACGACTATCGTCTCGTCTATAACTCCAGCAGAGCAGAGACAAACCGTTGTGATCAGTCAGGCAGGCCTAATCCTTCTAATGCTCCCGCAGATATCAACCACTCTGTGGCTGAGAACTTGTTGTGGAGCAGCAGAGGCTGTGTGTGTGTGTGTGTGTGTGTGTGTGTGTGTGTGTGTGTGTGTATGCGAGACTATTCTTCTCATGCAGACTGATAGATCATTCCATTTATGTATTAATGATTGGGGCCCAGCAGTGGTTTCATTAGTGAAACATCAGCCCCTCTCTCCTCTCTCTCCCTCTCAATACAAACACTCAACACTGTTCAGCCCCTCTCCCTCTCAATACAAACACTCAACACTGTTCAGTCCCTCTCTCCTCTCTCTCCTCTCAATACAAACACTCAACACTGTTCAGTCCTTCTCTCCTCTCAATACAAACACTCAACACTGTTCAGTCCCTCTCTCCTCTCAATACAAACACTCAACACTGTTCAGTCCCTCTCTCCTCTCTCTCCTCTCAATACAAACACTCAACACTGTTCAGTCCCTCTCTCCTCTCTCTCCTCTCAATACAAACACTCAACAGCATTCAGCCCCTCTCTCCCCTCTTTACACAACCCTGGCATGGCTGCCAAGTCCACAGCAGGCTAGGGTAGAGGAAAAGGAGCCAGTGTAACACTTGAAGGGGAAATCAGCAGCCCTTTGGTTACGAGTCACTGTGCCATAAAGGACCAGCCCTTGAGGAAGATACCGTATGCATACATACAGGGATACATACAGGATACAGGGATACATACAGGGATACATACAGGGATACATACACAAGGGAATAGACTTTAAGAGTCTAGCATGTAGCTAACTAACTTACTATAACATAAAACATATTGAAACCATGACCTTGAGAGTGCCCTGAACATGAATTTATCTAATTGGGGAAAAAACAGCAGAGTCTGAAGGAGGGAGAGGAGACATGGAGGAAAAGAAGGAGAGAGAGAATAGAGAGAGGGAAAGAAGAAGGGAGAAGAGTGAGAGGGTGGGAATGAGGGTGAGAAGGAGGGAGAGAAGGAGGCAGAAGGAGGGAGAGAAGAGAGAGGGAGAGAAGGAGGTAGGAGGGAGAGAAGAGAAGAGAGAGAAAGAAGGAGGGAGAAGAGTGAGAGGGTGAGAATGAGGGTGAGAAGGAGGGAGAAGGAGGGAGAGAAGAGACAGGGAGAGAAGAGACAGGGAGAGAAGGAGGGTGAGAAGGAGGTAGAAGGAGGGAGAAAGGAGGGAGAGAAGGAGGGTGAGAAGTAGGTAGAAGGAGGGAGAGAAGAGACAGGGAGAGAAGGAGGTAGGTGGGACAGAAGAGACGGAGAGAAGAGACGTGGAGAGAAGGAGGTAGAAGGAGCGAGAGAAGGAGGTAGAAGGAGGGAGAGAAGGGGGTAGAAGGAGGGAGAGAAGGAGGTAGAATGAGGGAGAAAAGGAGGTAGGAGGGAGAGGAGGTAGGAGGGAGAGAAGGAGGTAGGAGGGAGAGAAGGAGGTAGAATGAGGGAGAGAAGGAGGTAGGAGGGAGAGAAGGAGGTAGAATGAGGGAGAGAATGAGGTAGAATGAGGGAGAGAAGGAGGTAGAATGAGGGAGAATGAGGGAGAGAAGGAGGTAGGAGGGAGAGAAGGAGGTAGAAGGAGGGAGAGAAGGAGGTAGAAGGAGGGAGAGAAGGGAGAGGGAGAGAAGGAGGTAGAAAAGAAGGTAGAGAAGAGAGAGAGAAGAGAGAAGGAAATGAGGGAGAGAAGAGAGAGAGGGTGAGAAGGAGGGAGAGAAGGTGGTAGAAGGAGAAAGAGAAGAGACAGGGAGAGAAGGAGAGAGAGATAGAGGAGTCAGAGACGGAGGGTGAGAAGAAGAGAGAGAGAGGAGTCAGAGATGGAGGGAGAGAAGGAGGAAGAGAAGAGAGAGGCAGAGGGAGAGGTGGTGGGAGGGAAGGAAGAGACAGAGATGGAGGGGGAAAAGGAGGGAGAGAAGGAGGGTGAGACGGCGGGTGGGAAGGAGGGAGAGAAGAGAGATGGAGGGAGAGAAACAAGGATAAAATGGCAAGGTCATCACAAAGTAGATTTGAGTTCAGCAGTGAGCAGTTGGAGATTGAGTGGGTTGTATTCTGTAGAAGTCAAATGAGCGGGGTTCATCCCAAATGGTAGCATATGCCCTATATAGTGCACTACTTTTGACCAAGGCCCATAGAGAATGTAGGGAATAGGGTGCCATTTGGGACAAAGTCTATACCCATTACAAAGCCTGTGTGTGCACCTGGGGTATTTAAGAATAGAGAGAGAGACCCTTATTCACATATAGACAGCACACACACACACACACACACACACACACACACACACACACACACACACACACACACACGTGCCGGTGTATTATATTACTGAGAGACCACCTCTGATATAAGCTGTATCATTCATTGTCAGCACAAGGCACTGGCATTGACTAAGCCCATTCAGAAACACACACACTGACTTACTTCTAATCAACACATACACTCACTCACTCACTCACTCACTCACTCACTCACTCACTCACTCACTCACTCACTCACTCACTCACTCACTCACTCATTGTTTACTGTGTATTCTAAGTCCGTCAGTAGTACTAGATACAGCAGTAAGTATGCCATAGAGAACTAGGCCACGTACACACAGTAACAGATTTAACAGTAACAGACTTCGGATGATAGCCGAGTAAAGGTCAAAGGTGAAGTACCCTGCTCATTCCGAAGCGTGCCGCTCTGACCAATGCGCCATGGCAGTTCACAAAGCTCTGACCAATGCACTCTGGCAGTTCACAATGCTCTGGCAGAATACTACATGTTACTTGATTAAAAACGGTTAGGTTCTAATTCTCAGAGTACAAAAAAAACTCTACGGATGAAATGAAATGAAAGGTTGAACCAAGTTTATTCTGCCCAGAGGATCGATACAGCTGCATTAGACAAGAACATTTTCACACAAACACTGATATTTAAACGTTCCTGAGTCTCCTCATCTGTACAAACTTTACTGCTAGGCAGCATACTGCTTTACTGCTAGGCAGCATACTGCTTTACTGCTAGGCAGCATACTGCTTTACTGCTAGGCAGCATACTGCTTTACTGCTAGGCAGCATACTGCTTTACTGCTAGGCAGCATACTGCTTTACTGCTAGGCAGCATACTGCTTTACTGCTAGGCAGCATACAGCTTTACTGCTAGGCAGCATACTGCTTTACTGCTAGGCAGCATACTGCTTTACTGCTAGGCAGCATACTGCTTTACTGCTAGGCAGCATACTGCTTTACTGCTAGGCAGCATACTGCTTTACTGCTAGGCAGCATACTGCTTTACTGCTAGGCAGCATACTGCTTTACTGCTAGGCAGCATACTGCTTTACTGCTAGGCAGCATACTGCTTTACTGCTAGGCAGCAGACTGCTTTACTGCTAGGCAGCAGACTGCTTTACTGCTAGGCAGCATACTGCTTTACTGCTAGGCAGCATACTGCTTTACTGCTAGGCAGCATACTGCTTTACTGCTAGGCAGCATACTGCTTTACTGCTAGGCAGCATACTGCTTTACTGCTAGGCAGGATACTAGTGATTCGGGCCATAAACTTTTATTTCTCCCCTAAGGTGACCTGACCTCAAACCCCCCTCCATCACTAATCCATGGCTCTCTCCCCTTATCAATGCCTGCCACATGTAATCCCTTACCTGCACTCAACACATTCTTAGTTGCACACACTATATACCTTCCTCCGATAACCATTAACTTCTCGACTCTCCACTATACAGTTGAATTCGGAAGTTCACATATACCTTAGCCAGATACATTTAAACTCAGTTTATCAATAAACTAAAAAATCATTTACATAGACATATTTAAATTGACATGTTTACATATTTGCATAGACATATTTACAAATGCAAATAGACATATTGATATATTTACACAGACATATATATTTACACAGACCTATTTACATATTTATTTACATACTTACAGACATATTTACATATACAGTCGGAAGTTTACATACACCTTAGCCAAATACAATTAAACTCAGTTTTTCACAATTACTGACACTTAATCATAGTAGAAATTCATTGTCTTAGTTCAGTTAGGATCACCACTTTATTTTAAGAATGTGAAATGTCAGAATAATAGTAGAGAGAATGATTTATTTCAGCTTTTATTTCTTTCATCACATTCCCAGTGGGTCAAAAGTTTACATACACTCAATTAGTATTTGGTAGCATTGCCTTTAAATTGTTTAACTTTGGTCAAACGTTTAGAGTAGCCTTCCACAAGCATCCCACAATAAGTTGAGTGAATTTTAGCCCATTCCTCAAATCAAATCAAATCCAATTGTATTTGTCACATACACATGGTTAGCAGATGTTAATGCGAGTGTAGCGAAATGCTTGTGCTTCTAGTTCCGACAATGCAGTAATAACCAACAAGTAATCTAGCTAACAATTCCAAAACGACTACCTTATAGACACAAGTGTAAGGGGATAAAGAATATGTACATAAAGATATATGAATGAGTGATGGTACAGAGCGGCATAGGCAAGATACAGTAGATGGTATTGAGTGTAGTATATACATATGAGATGAGTATGTAAACAAAGTGGCATAGTTAAAGTGTCTAGTGATACATGTATTACATAAAGATGCAGTAGATTATATAGAGTACAGTAAATACGTATACATATGAGATGAATAATGTAGGGTAAGTAAACATTATATTAGGTAGCATTGTTTAAAGTGGCTAGTGATATACTTTACATCATTTCCCATCAATTCCCATTATTAAAGTGGCTGGAGTTCAGTCAGTGTGTTGGCAGCAGCCACTCAATGTTAGTGGTGGCTGTTTAACAGTCTGATGGCCTTGAGATAGAAACTGTTTTTCAGTCTCTCGGTCCCAGCTTTGATGCACCTGTACTGACAGGTGGTGGTGGTGTCCTGGAGGGCAGGTAGTTTGCCCCCGGTGATGCGTTGTGCAGACCTCACTACCCTCTGGAGAGCCTTACGGTTGTGGGCGGAGCAGTTGCCGTACCAGGCGGTGATACAGCCCGACAGGATGCTCTCGATTGTGCATCTGTAGAAGTTTGTGAGTGCTTTTAGTGACAAGCCGAATTTCTTCAGCCTCCTGAGGTTGAAGAGGCGCTGCTGCGCCTTCTTCACGATGCTGTCTGTGTGGGTGGACCAATTCAGTTTGTCTGTGATTTGTACGCCGAGGAACTTAAAACTTACTACCCTCTCCACTACTGTTCCATCGATGTGGATAGGGGGGTGTTCCCTCTGCTGTTTCCTGAAGTCCACAATCATCTCCTTAGTTTTGTTGACGTTGAGTGTGAGGTTATTTTCCTGACACCACACTCCGAGGGCCCTCACCTCCTCCCTGTAGGCCGTCTCGTCGTTGTTGGTAATCAAGCCTACCACTGTTGTGTCGTTCGCAAACTTGATGATTGAGATGGAGGCGTGCGTGGCCACGCAGTCGTGGGTGAACAGGGAGTACAGGAGAGGGCTCAGAACGCACCCTTGTGGGGCCCCAGTGTTGAGGATCAGCGGGGTGGAGATGTTGTTGCCTACTCTCACCACCTGGGGACGGCCCGTCAGGAAGTCCAGTACCCAGTTGCACAGGGCGGGGTCGAGATCCAGGGTCTCGAGCTTGATGACGAGCTTGGAGGGCACTATGGTGTTAAATGCCGAGCTGTAGTCGATGAACAGCATTCTCACATAGGTATTCCTCTTGTCCAGATGGGTTAGGGCAGTGTGCAGTGTGGTTGAGATTGCATCGTCTGTGGACCTATTTGGGCGGTAAGCAAATTAGAGTGGGTCTAGGGTGTCAGGTAGGGTGGAGGTGATATGGTCCTTGACTAGTCTCTCAAAGCACTCCATGATGACGGAAGTGAGTGCTACGGGGCGGTAGTCGTTTAGCTCAGTCACCTTAGCTTTCTTGGGGTGGGAACAACAGACTGGGATAGGGATTGATTGAATATGTCCGTAAACACACCAGCCAGCTGGTCTGCGCATGCTCTGAGCGGCTGGGGATGCCGTCTGGGCCTGCAGCCTTGCGAGGGTTGACACGTTTAAATGTTTTCCTCACGTCGGCTGCAGTGAAGGAGAGTCCGCATGTTTTAGATGCGGGCCGTGTCAGTGGCACTGTATTGTCCTCAAAGTGGGCAAAAAATATATTTAGTCTGCCTGGGAGCAAGACATCCTGGTCCGTGACGGGGCTGGTTGTCTTTTTGTAATCCGTGATTGACTGTAGACCCTGCCACATACCTCTTGTGTCTGAGCCGTTGAATTGAGATTCTACTTTGTCTCTATACTGACGCTTAGCTTGTTTGATTGCCTTGCGGAGGGAATAGTTACACTGTTTGTATTCGGTCATGTTTCCGGTCACCTTGCCCTGATTAAAAGCAGTGGTTCGCGCTTTCAGTTTCCTCCGACACATTGGTGCGGCTGGCTTCCGGGTTGGATGCGCGCTGTGTTAAGAGGCAGTGCGGCTTGGTTGGGTTGTGTATCGGAGGACGCATGACTTTCAACCTTCGTCTCTCCCGAGCCCGTACGGGAGTTGTAGCGATGAGACAAGATAGTAGCTACTAAAACAATTGGATACCACGAAATTGGGGAGAAAAATTATATAAAAAATATATATATTATCAATTATTTATTGTAAAAACAACCTGAGGATTGATTACAAAAAACGTTTGACATGTTTCTACGAACTTTACGGATACTATTTGGAATTTTCGTCTGCCCGTCATGAACGGCACGAGCCTCTGGATTTCTGAACAAAACACGCCAACCAAATGGAGGTTTTTTGGATATAAATATAATCTTTATCAACCAAGAGAGAGAGATGTCCTAACATAAACGCTTGGATAGCTTTTGCTGTAAAGCTTTTTTGAAATCTGATACACCAGGTGGATTAACAACAAACTAAGCTGTGTTTTGCTATATTGCACTGTGATTTCATGAAAATTAAATATATATTTTCTAATTTGGCGCTCTGCAATTCAGCGGATGTTGACGAAAATGATCCCGCTAACGGGATGGGTGCGCAAAGAAGTTAATAACTTCTTATGGCTGGGGGGCAGTATTGAGTAGCTTGGATGAATAAGGTGCCCAGAGTAAACAGCCTGCTTCTCAGTCTCAGTTGCTAATATTTGCATATTATTATTAGTATTGGATAGAAAACACTCTGACGTTTCTAAAACTGTTTGAATGATGTATGTGAGTATAACAGAACTCATATGGCAGGCAAAAACCCGAGAATAAATCAAAACAGGAAGTGAGAAATCTGAGGTTGGTAGATTTTCAACACAGTTCCTATTGAAATCCCATTGAGATATGAATGAAGTGGCACTTCCTAGGGCTTCCACAAGATGTCAACCGTCTATAGAAATTTGAATGAAGCTTCTACTGTGTTGTGGGACTGAATAAGAGCAGAATGAGCCATGTGTCTGGCAGTCAGGCAGTTCCTGGTCACGTGCATTCCACATGATATCCACTTGCGTTCCGTTGCTCCTCAAGACACAAAGGCACACTTCGGTTGGAACTTTATTGAAGATTTATGATAAGAACATCCTAATGATTGATTCTGTACTTAGTTTGAAATGTTTCTTTGACCTGTAATATAACTTTTTGAAGTTTTTGTCCAAAGTAACGCTCGACCAGAACGAGCGTTTGGTTATGTATACCAAACTCGCTAACAAAAGGAGTTATTTGGACATAAATAACGGACAGTATCGAACAAAACAAACATTTAATGTGGACCTGGGATTCCTGGGAGTGCATTCTGATGAAGATCATCAAAGGTAAGGGAATATTTATGATGTAATTTCTGGTTTCTGTTGACTCCAACATGGCGGCTAATTTGACTATTGTTCTGAGCGCCGTCTCAGATTATTGAATATTGTGCTTTTTCCATAAAGATTTTTTGAAATCTGACACAGCGGTTGCATTAAGGAGAGGTATATCTATAATTCCATGTGTATATATATTATATATATATTATAATCTACATTTATGATGAGTATTTCTGTTGAATCGATGTGGCTATGCAAAATCACTGGATGTTTTTGGAACTAGTGAACGTAATGCGCCAATGTAAACTCAGATGATTTTGATATAAATATGAAGTTATTCAAACAAAACATACATGTATTGTGCAACATGAAGTCCTATGAGTGTCATCTGATGAAGATTATCAAAGGTTAGTGATTCATTTTATCTCTATTTGTGCTTTTTGTGACTCTGGCTGGAAAATCTTTGGCTGGAAAAATGGCTGTGATTTTCTGGTGCTTGGTGGTGACCTAACATAATCGTTTGTGGTGCTTTTGCTGTAAAGCATATTTGAAATCGGACACTGTGGTGGTAATTACCCTGTTAAGGCTATGGCAGAATACTGCCCCCGTTGGAGAAATGCGTGCCCATAGTAAACTGACAAAAAATCTGTAAAAAATTGCTAATATATGCATATAATAAATATTATTGAATGGAAAACACTCTAAAGCTTCTAAAACCGTTCAAATTATGTCTCTATGTAAAGCAGAACTCACAGGGCAGCCATTCTTCCAAACTCTTTCTGTCATCAGAAAAGTTGGCCCAACTTTGACGTCATCGCCCCCACCCTTCCCAACCAGCTACAGATCTGGAAACAGTTTCTATCTCTTCAGCGCGATGTCCTCTTTCAATGGGGCGCTTCATTGTGAAGAGTGAGCGCTCCCTCACCCTTTGGCGGGACGAAACCCTCCGGTCACGCAATAATACGTGCGCGCCTCTGCAATTTTTCTCCCTTTGTTCCAAGATCCACCAAACGATATAGGCTTCTCCTTTCGAGCTTATATATTTTATATATGATTAAAACATGTTTTAGCTCGAATCTGAACTTAGTTTGACCAGTTTAGTCGACATATAATATGTAATTTTGAAGTTTCGATGCGCAACCCATAGATTTTTGAGTGCTTTTCAGCCGAAATTAGTCTCGTTTGATAACCCAAAGACACACATTTGAAAGGCAAACACTGGTTTTGGTAAGTATGACTTCTTCCACGACTTCTGATCGAACAACGGCAAAGGTAAGGGAATATTTATGTGGTTATTATGTGTTTCTGGGACTCCGAAATAGCGAAGCCATATTGCTAATCTATGAGCGCCGTCTCATATTATTGACAAGTGAACGAATTCTGTAACGTTAAAAATAAATGTAACACAGCTGTTTTATTAAGAAGAAGTGTATCTTTCTAACTATATGTAGAACATGTATATTTAGTCAACGTTTATGATGTGTATTTCTGTTATCTGGCAGAGTTATCATAATTTCTCCGGACATTGTTGTAGCATTTTTTGACCATGACCTTCAATGTAAACCGTGATTTATGGATATAAATGGCATATTATTGAAAAAAACATAAATGTACTGTATAACATGTCCTATTCCTGTCATCTGATGAAGATTTTCAAAAGGTTAGTGAATTATTTTTCTTTTAATCCTGCTTTTGTGATTGCATCTATTGTTCTACAAAATGGCTATGTAAATTAGCCTATCTTTTGGTGGTGGTTTGACATAAATATGTGCTATGTTTTCGCCGTAAAACATTTTAGAAATCTGACTTGGTGGCTAGATGAACAAGGTGTTTATCTTTCATTTGAGCTATTGGACTTGTTAATGTGTGGAGGTTAAATATTTCTAAGAATATTTTTGCATTCTGTGCGCCACTGTGTCAGTTGAGCAGTGTGGGATGGTACCCCTAGAGGTACGTGTGGGGCCATGTAGTTTTTAACAACAAGACTACCTTTAAAATGGTACGAGATACATGTATGTTTGAGGAATTTTAATTATGAGATTTCTGTTTTTTGGCGCCCTGCACTTTCACTGGCTGTTGTCATATCATCCCATCAACGGGATTTCAGCCCTAAGAAGTTTTAATGACTCCAACCTAAATGCATGTAAACTTCCGACTTCAACTGTAAACGTTCCTCCAATAACCATTAACTTCTGGTGTAGACCCTCTAAACCTCAGCAGTCCCTCAGTGACATGAATAAGGACATTTTCATATTCTCAGAACCCATGTTGTTTTAAATTATTTTGTTTGAAGATGTCCCCAAACCATAGCCTTAACCTTAACCACTCTGACAAATACCTAAACTTAACCCTTTGAGTTGTCTCTGTTTTAACCCTGTTACCATGCAGAATTAACCCTGTTACCATGCAGAATTAACCCTGTTACCAAGCAGAATTAACCCTGATACCATGCAGAATAACCCTGTTGCCATGCATAATTGACCCTGTTGCCATGCATAATGAACCATGTTGCCATGCATAATTAACCCTGTTGCCATGCAGAATTAATGCATCAAATATAGACACAAATCACATTTGTAAGTGACACTGCTGTATGAGAACGTGTAGGTAATAGAGGGTGCTCTGACGTTACCACCCTGATAATCACTTCTACAATCACTACTTCTCTACGTCTAGCCTCGTGATACTGTGTGTGTGGTCACATACAGCTATTGTTCTTGTACACCCCTGATCACACTCAAACACATTTGACTTTCATAGCAGCCACAAACAGCATGATCCCTTTGATCTTCCAATAAGAATGCAAAGCAAAAGGTCAGAGGGGGTGTGGTCTAAAGTAGTGCACTATATAGGGAATAGGGTTCTAAAGGACTCTGGTCTAAAGTAGTGCACGATATAGGGAATAGGGTTCTAAAGGACTCTGGTCTAAAGTAGTGCACTATATAGGGAATAGGGTTCTATAGGTCTCTGGTCTAAAGTAGTGCACTATATAGGGAATAGGGTTCTATAGGGTCCTGGTCTAAAGTAGTGCACTATATAGGGAATAGGGTCCTGGTCTAAAGTAGTGTACTATATAGGGAATAGGGTTCCATAGGGCTCTGGTCTAAAGTAGTGCACTATATAGGGAATAGGGTTCCATAGGGCTCTGGTCTAAAGTAGTGCACTATATAGGGAATAGGATTCCATAGGGCTCTGGTCTAAAGTAGTGCACAATATATAGGGAATAGGGTTCCATAGGGTTCCATAGGGCTCTGGTCTAAAGTAGTGCACTATATAGGGAATAGGGTTCCATAGGGCTCTGGTATAAAGTAGTGCACTATATAGGGAATAGGGTTCCATAGGGCTCTGGTCTAAAGTAGTGCACTATATAGGGAATAGGGTTCCATAGGGCTCTGGTCTAAAGTAGTGCACTATATAGGGAATAGGGTTCCATAGGGCTCTGGTCTAAAGTAGTGCACTATATAGGGAATAGGGTTCCATAGGGCTCTGGTCTAAAGTAGTGCACTATATAGGGAATAGGGCTCTGGTCTAAAGTAGTGCACTATATAGGGAATAGGGTGCCATTTGGGAATCGTTCCAGGGCTTTAGCTGCTTACGTGTCTATTTTGTCAAGCAAAATGTTTCCGTCAACACGTCATTTCCTTGTAAAGCCTCTTTGGTGGAGTTTAACCGTGAAGCGAGTTGCAGCATATTACAATTATTCTGTTGATGAGTCTTTTATTAAAGTGAATGAAACAATGTTGTGTTTTATTTTGGCGCTTTTCATTTAAATCATGTCGCTGTTCTTTTATTTTGGCCTAAATTACATTCCTTCATATTAGTCCTATATTTAGTAGCATAGGATATCGAAACAAATTGAATCTGGTAAAAAGATGACGTTTGGTCGATTCAGTTAAAGAAGGACTTGACTATAGATATGGAAACATTGCAAAATGTAGATTTTAAACACTGGTTAAAAATACTGGAGTCCATGTGTTACTGGTCCTTCATCACCATCATCATCATCATCATCATCATCATCATCATCATCATCATCATCATCATCATCATCATCAACTCATTTGTTGTCATTCATGTCCTGAATAGTAGAATACTGTTGGGTTTTCACGCAGTAGCCTACTTACCTTGGCAAATCCCACACACAGAAACATATGAAAAGTTGAATTCATTACCTTGATTCTTTCTCTTGTAGATATTCTAATTTACACCCTGCTGTCAATCAATCAGAAAATAGCAGGTAATCAACATAAATGTCCCCAACAACCGTATAACCAGATGTTCCCGCTGATGGCTCATAGGTAGCCCCTCCCAGGTCCCCAACAGCCAGATGTTTTCAGGGGAAAGAGAGCCTGTGAGCTACTCTCTCTTTGTACATTAACAAAACTCCACTATCTTCACTCCTCGTTAACAAGACTCCACTATCTTCACTCCTCGTTAACAAGGCTCTACTATCTTCACTCCTCGTTAACGAGGCTCTACCAGCTTCACTCCTCGTTAACAAGACTCCACTATCTTCACTCCTCGTTAAACAAGGCTCTACTATCTTCACTCCTCGTTAACAAGGCTCCACTATCTTCACTCCTCGTTAAAGAGGCTCTACTATCTTAACTCCTCGTTAACAAGGCTCTACTATCTTCACTCCTCGTTAACAAGGCTCCACTATCTTCACTCCTCATTAAAGAGGCTCTACTATCTTAACTCCTCGTTAACAAGGCTCTACTATCTTAACTCCTTGTTAACAAGGCTCCACTATCTTAACTCCTTGTTAAAGAGGCTCTACTATCTTAACTCCTCGTTAACAAGGCTCTACTATCTTAACTCCTCGTTAACAAGGCTCTACTATCTTAACTCCTTGTTAACAAGGCTCCACTATCTTCACTCCTCGTTAAAGAGGCTCTACTCTCTTAACTCCTCGTTAACAAGGCTCTACTATCTTCACTCCTCGTTAACAAGGCTCCACTATCTTCACTCCTCGTTAACAAGGCTCTACTATCTTCACTCCTCATTAAAGAGGCTCCACTATCTTAACTCCTCGTTAACAAGGCTCTACTATCTTAACTCCTCGTTAACAAGGCTCTACTATCTTAACTCCTTGTTAACAAGGCTCTACTATCTAAACTCCTCGTTAACAAGGCCCTACTATCTTCACTCCTCGTTAACAAGGCTCCACTATCTTCACTCCTCGTTAACAAGGCTCTACTATCTTCACTCATCATTAAAGAGGCTCTACTATCTTAACTCCTCGTTAACAAGGCTCTACTATCTTCACTCCTCGTTAACAAGGCTCCACTATCTTCACTCCTCGTTAACAAGGCTCTACTATCTTCACTCCTCATTAAAGAGGCT
The DNA here is from genome assembly GCF_002021735.2 of Oncorhynchus kisutch. Classification (NCBI taxonomy): domain Eukaryota; kingdom Metazoa; phylum Chordata; class Actinopteri; order Salmoniformes; family Salmonidae; genus Oncorhynchus; species Oncorhynchus kisutch. The sequence continues at coordinate 85,430,937 of NC_034187.2, forward strand.
CTACTATCTTCACTCCTCGTTAACAAGGCTCTACTATCTAAACTCCTCGTTAACAAGGCTCTACTATCTTAACTCCTCGTTAACAAGGCTCTACTATCTTCACTCCTCGTTAACAAGGCTCTACTATCTTCACTCCTCGTTAACAAGGCTCCACTATCTTCACTCCTCGTTAACACGGCTCTACTATCTTCACTCCTCATTAAAGAGGCTCTACTATCTTAACTCCTCGTTAACAAGGCTCTACTATCTTAACTCCTTGTTAACAAGGCTCTACTATCTAAACTCCTCGTTAACAAGGCTCTACTATCTTCACTCCTCGTTAACAAGGCTCCACTTTCTTCACATTTTCCAGAGCACAAAAAGTGTATTTCTCTCAAATGTTGTGTAAACTTTGTTTACATCCTTATTAGTGAGCATTTCTCCTTTGCCAAGATAATCAATCCACCTGGCAGGTGTGGAATATCAAGAAGCTGATTAAACAGCATGATCCTTACTCATGGGCACCTTGTGCTGCGGACAATAAAAGGCCACCCTAAAATGTGCAATTTTGTCACAACACAATGACACAGATATTTCAAGTTATGAGGGAGCGAGCATTTGGCAAGCTGACTGCAGGAATGTCCTCCAGAGCTGTTGGCAGATAATTTAATGTTAATTCATTTACCCCACACCGACTCCAAAGTCATTTTAGAGATTTCGGCAGTACGTCCAAACTGGCCTCACAACTGCAGACCATGGTGGTGGGGGGGTTATGGTATGGGCAGCCATAAGCCTACAGACCACAAACACAATTGCATTTAATCGATGGTAATTTGAATGCACAGACATACCGTGACGTGATCCTGACGTCCATTGTCGTGCCATTCATCCACTGCCCTCACCTTATGTTTCAGCATGATAATGGATGTCCCCATGTCGCAAGGATCTGCACACAATTCCTGGAAGCTTAAAATGTCCCAGTTCTTCCATGGCCTGCATACTCACCAGACTTGTCACCCGTTGAGCATGTTTGGGATGCTCTGGATCGTCGTGTACGACAGCGCGTTCCAGTTCCCGCCAATATCCAGCAACTTCACACAGCCATTAAAGAGGAGTGGGTCAACATTCCACAGGCCACAATCAACAGCCTGATCAACTCTATGCTAAGGAGATGTGTCACGCTGCATGAGGTGAATGGTGGTCATAGGAGATACTGACTGGTTTTCTGATCCACACCCCCTGGGACCTTATTAAAGGTATCTGTGACCAACAGATGCATATCTGTATTCCCAGTCATGTGAAACTGACTTATACGAATTGTAACTCGGTAAAATCTTTAAAATTGTTGCATGTTGCATTTATATTAAATATTACAATATTATATTTGTGTTCAGTATAGTTTTTATTTTATGCTTCATAAGAGGTTGGAAATATATAGTTATATTATTTTATATAATATTTGATATAAGATTCTACAGAACATTTTAAGAAATCTCCTTAAATAACTTTATATGAGCACGTTTTTAATTAATTAATGTATCAGTAGGTTTATGGACGACATTTGTAAAGATTTTCGCCAAAACCCAGTTTTTATTTATTCTGCTTAAAAGAATGCATCACCTTTCTTATTACTTATTTTAAACAGCCAGCCAATCACCACACACAGCTGTTCCCCAGCCAATCACCACACACAGCTGTTACCCAGCCAATCACCACACACAGCTGTTCCCCAGCCAATTACCACACACAGCTGTTACCCAGCCAATTACCACACACAGCTGTTACCCAGCCAATCACCACACACAGCTGTTCCCCAGCCAATCACCACACACAGCTGTTACCCAGCCAATCACCACACACAGCTGTTACCCAGCCAATCACTACACACAGCTGTTCCCCAGCCAATCACCACAAACAGCTGTTCCCCAGCCAATCACCACACACAGCTGTTCCCCAGCCAATCACCACACACAGCTGATCCCCAGCCAATCACCACACACAGCTGTTCCCCAGCCAATCACCACACACAGCTGTTCCCCAGCCAATCACCACACACAGCTGTTACCCAGCCAATCACTACACACAGCTGTTACCCAGCCAATCACCACACACAGCTGTTCCCCAGCCAATCACCACACACAGCTGTTACCCAGCCAATCACCACACACAGCTGATCCCCAGCCAATCACCACACACAGCTGTTCCCCAGCCAATCGCCACACACAGCTGTTCCCCAGCCAATCTCCACACACAGCTGTTCCCCAGCCAATCGCCACACACAGCTGATCCCCAGCCAATCGCCACACACAGCTGTCCCCCAGCCAATCGCCACACACAGCTGTTCCCCAGCCAATCGCCACACACAGCTGATCCCCAGCCAATCGCCACACACAGCTGTTCCCCAGCCAATCGCCACACACAGCTGTTCCCCAGCCAATCGCCACACACAGCTGTTCCCCAGCCAATCGCCACACACAGCTGTTCCCCAGCCAATCGCCACACACAGCTGTTCCCCAGCCAATCGCCACACACAGCTGTTCCCCAGCCAATCGCCACACACAGCTGTTCCCCAGCCAATCACAGACGAAGGAGTTTGCTTCTGTTGCGTCTTCAGTCTTTGCTGTAAGATGTAATGATGCAAGCGTGCGTGTGTGTGTGTAGGCGTGTGTGCGTGTGTGTAGGCGTGTGTGTGTGTGTGTGTGTGTGTGTGTGTATGTGCGTGTGTGTGTGTGTGTGTGTGTGTGTGTGTGTGTGTGTGTGTGTGTGTGTGTGTGTGTGTGTGTGTGTGTGTGTGTGTGTGTGTGTGTGTGTGTATGTGCGTGTGTGTGCGTGCGTTTGTGTAGGCATGTGTGTGTGTGTGTGTGTGTGTGTGTATGCGTGTGTGTGTGTGTGTGTAGGCGTGTATGTGTGTGTGTGTGTGTATGCTTGTGTGTGTGTGTATGCTTGGATGTATGCGTGTGCGTGTGTGTGTGTGTATGCTTGGATGTATGCGTGTGCGTGTGTGTGTATGCGTGCGTGCGTGTGTGTGTGTGTGTGTATGCTTGTGTGTGTGTGTGTGTGTGTGTGTGTGTATGCTTGTGTGTGTGTGTGTGTGTGTGTGTGTACTTCTTCATCACCATGGTCTCATTAAAGTTGAATAGGATTTTATATTTTCCTCCTCTCTCCAGGTTCCCACAGAACATCTCAACTAGCTAACGGATCACACAAAAGGCAGCTTAATTCAAAGGCTGCTAAAGAGTAAAGCGTTAATACAAGGCAATCTGTCTGAAGAGGCCTGCAGCAGCACCGAGCATAGAGAGGAGCACAACTTCAAACACAATGCTACCCTCTTTAATCTTCTCCTGTACCATACTGGACCCAAGGAAAAAGTGAGAAGAGAGCTGTCTCTCTCCCTCCCTCTCTGCCCTCCCTTTCTCTACCCCTCTCGCTCTCCTACTACCTCCCTCTCTCTCCTACTACCAACTACCTCCCTCTCTCTAATACTACCTCCCTCTCTCTCCTACTACCTCCCTCTCTCTAATACTACCTCCCTCTCTCTCCTACTACCTCCCTCCCTCTCTCTCCTACTACCTCCCTCTCTCTCCTACTACCTCCCTCTCTCTCCTACTACCTCCCTCTCTCTCCTACTACCTCCCTCTCTCTCCTACTACCTCCCTCTCTCTCCTACTACCTCCCTCTCTCTCCTACTACCTCCCTCTCTCTCCTACTACCTCCCTCTCTCTAATACTACCTCCCTCTCTCTCCTACTACCTCCCTCCCTCTCTCTCCTACTACCTCCCTCTCTCTCCTACTACCTCCCTCTCTCTCCTACTACCTCCCTACTCATAAAACAACCTGGGATCACTACTTATAAAGCACCCTAGGATCACTCACTACTCATAAAGCACCCTGAGATCACTACTCACTACTCATAGAGCACCCTGGGATCACTACTCACTACTCATAGAGCACCCTGGGATCACTACTCACTACTCATAGAGCACCCTGAGATCACTACTCATAGAGCACCCTGGGATCACTACTCACTACTCCTAAAGCACCCTGGGATCACTACTCACTACTCATAGAGCACCCTGGGATCACTACTCACTACTCATAAAGCACCCTGGGATCACTCACTACTCCTATAGCACCCTGAGATCACTACTCACTACTCATAAAGCACCCTGGGATCACTCACTACTCCTAAAGCACCCTGGGATCACTACTCACTACTCACTACTCATAGAGCACCCTGGGATCACTACTCACTACTCATAAAGCACCCTGGGATCACTCACTACTCCTAAAGCACCCTGGGATCACTACTCACTACTCACTACTCCTAAAGCACCCTGGGATCACTACTCACTACTCATAGAGCACCCTGGGATCACTACTCACTACTCATAGAGCACCCTGGGATCACTACTCACTACTCATAAAGCACCCTGGGATCACTACTCACTACTCATAGAGCACCCTGGGATCACTACTCACTACTCATAAAGCACCCTGGGATCACTACTCACTACTCATAGAGCACCCTGGGATCACTACTCACTACTCATAGAGCACCCTGGGATCACTACTCACTACTCATAAAGCACCCTGGGATCACTACTCACTACTCATAGAGCACCCTGGGATCACTACTCACTACTCATAAAGCACCCTGGGATCACTACTCACTACTCATAGAGCACCCTGAGATCACTACTCACTATTCATAGAGCATCCTGGGATCACTACTCATAGAGCACCCTGGGATCACTACTCACTACTCATAAAGCACCCTGGGATCACTACTCACTACTCATAGAGCACCCTGGGATCACTACTCACTACTCCTAAAGCACCCTGGGATCACTACTCACTACTCATAGAGCACCCTGGGATCACCACTCATAGAGCACCCTGGGATCACTACTCACTACTCATAAAGCACCCTGAGATCACTACTCACTACTCATAGAGCACCCTGGGATCACTCACTACTCATAGAGCACCCTGGGATCACTCACTACTCATAGAGCACCCTGGGATCACTCACTACTCATAGAGCACCCTGGGATCACTCACTACTCATAGAGCACCCTGGGATCACTACTCACTACTCATAAAGCACCCTGGGATCACTACTCACTACTCATAGAGCACCCTGGGATCACTACTCACTACTCATAGAGCACCCTGGGATCACTACTCACTACTCATAGAGCACCCTAGGATCACTACTCACTACTCATAGAGCACCCTGGGATCACTACTCCTAAAGCACCCTGGGATCACTACTCCTAAACCACCCTGGGATCACTACTCACTACTCATAGAGCACCCTGGGATCACTACTCATAGAGCACCCTGGGATCACTACTCACTACTCATAGAGCACCCTGAGATCACTACTCATAAAGTACATGTACAACTTTTATTTTATTTGATTACAACTTGTATTATTTATAAACATAAAATAACATCAAATACCATCACATCATCAGAAAAATACCGTGATATGATATTTATATATATATATATATGATATTTTGTCCATATCGCCCAGCCCTACCGAAAACACACACACACAAACACCGACAAACTCACTCCTCGCTCTGCATCCTAAAGCAGGTAAACATATATGAGGAATATTCAGATCTGGAGAGAGAGAGGAGAGAGAGGGGAGGAGAGAGGAGAGAGGAGAGAGGAGAGAGAGGAGAGAGGGGAAAGAGAAGGGGAAGACAGGAGAGGAGAGAGAGGGGAGAGAGGAGAGGAGAGAGGAGAGGAGAGGAGAGAGGAGAGAGGGGAAAGAGAAGGGGAAGACAGGAGAGGAGAGAGAGGGGAGAGAGAAGGGGAAGACAGGAGAGGAGAGAGAGGGGAGAGAGGAGAGGAGAGAGGAGAGGAGAGGAGAGAGGAGAGAGGGGAAAGAGAAGGGGAAGACAGGAGAGGAGAGAGAGGGGAGAGAGAGGGGAGAGAGAAGGGGAAGACAGGAGAGGAGAGAGGAGAGGGAAGGGGAAGACAGGAGAGGAGAGAGGAGAGAGAGGGGAGAGAGAAGGGGAAGACAGGAGAGGAGAGAGAAGGGGAAGAGAGGAGAGAGGGGAGAGAGAAGGGGAAGACAGGAGAGGAGAGAGAGGGGAGAGAGAAGGGGAAGACAGGAGAGGAGAGAGGAGAGAGAGGGGAGAGAGAAGGGGAAGACAGGAGAGGAGAGAGAGGGGAGAGAGAGGGGAGAGAGAAGGGAAGACAGGAGAGGAGAGAGAGGAGAGGGAAGGGGAAGACAGGAGAGGAGAGAGGAGAGAGAGGGGAGAGGGAAGGGGAAGAGAGGAGAGAGGGGAGAGAGAAGGGGAAGAGAGGAGAGGAGAGAGAGGGAGAGAGAAGGGGAAGACAGGAGAGGAGAAAGGAGAGAGAGGGGAGAGAGAAGGGGAAGACAGGAGAGGAGAGAGGACAGAGAGGGGAGAGAGAAGGGGAAGAGAGGAGAGGAGAGAGAGGGGAGAGAGAAGGGGAAGACAGGAGAGGAGAGAGGAGAGAGAGGGGAGAGAGAAGGGGAAGACAGGAGAGGAGAGAGAGGAGAGAGAGGGGAGAGAGAGGGGAGAGAGAAGGGGAAGACAGGAGAGGAGAGAGGAGAGGGAAGGGGAAGACAGGAGAGGAGAGAGGAGAGAGAGGGGAGAGAGAAGGGGAAGACAGGAGAGGAGAGAGAAGGGGAAGAGAGGAGAGAGGGGAGAGAGAAGGGGAGACAGGAGAGGAGAGAGAGGGGAGAGAGAAGGGGAAGACAGGAGATGAGAGAGGAGAGAGAGGGGAGAGGTATGCAGGGGAAGACCAGGAGAGGAGAGAGAGGGGAGAGAGAGGGGAGAGAGAAGGGGAGACAGGAGAGGAGCGAGGAGAGGGAAGGGGAAGACAGGAGAGGAGAGAGGAGAGAGAGGGGAGAGGGAAAGGGGAAGAGAGGAGAGAGGGGAGAGAGAAGGGGAAGAGAGGAGAGGAGAGCGAGGGGGAGAGAGAAGGGGAAGACAGGAGAGGAGAAAGGAGAGAGAGGGGAGAGAGAAGGGGAAGACCAGGAGAGGAGAGAGGACAGAGAGGGGAGAGCGAAGGGAAGAGAGAGAGGAGAGGAGAGAGAGGGGAGAGAGAAGGGGAAGACAGGAGAGGGAGAGGAGAGAGAGAGGGGAGAGAGAAGGGGAAGACAGGAGAGGAGAGAGAGGGGAGAGAGAGGGGAGAGAGAAGGGGAAGACAGGAGAGGAGAGAGGAGAGGGAAGGGGAAGACAGGAGAGGAGAGAGGAGAGAGAGGGGAGAGAGAAGGGGAAGACAGGAGAGGAGAGAGAAGGGGAAGAGAGGAGAGAGGGGAGAGAGAAGGGGAAGACAGGAGAGGAGAGAGGGGGGAGAGAGAAGGGGAAGACAGGAGAGGAGAGAGGAGAGAGAGGGGAGGAGAGAAGGGGAAGACAGGAGAGGAGAGAGAGGGGAGAGAGAGGGGAGAGAGAAGGGAAGACAGGAGAGGAGAGAGGAGAGGGAAGGGAAGACAGGAGAGGAGAGAGGAGAGAGAGGGGAGAGGGAAGGGGAAGAGAGGAGAGAGGGGAGAGAGAAGGGGAAGAGAGGAGAGGAGAGAGAGGGGAGAGAGAAGGGGAAGACAGGAGAGGAGAAAGGAGAGAGAGGGGAGAGAGAAGGGGAAGACAGGAGAGGAGAGAGGACAGAGAGGGGAGAGAGAAGGGGAAGAGAGGAGAGGAGAGAGAGGGGAGAGAGAAGGGAAGACAGGAGAGGAGAGAGGAGAGAGAGGGGAGAGAGAAGGGGAAGACAGGAGAGGAGAGAGAGGGGAGAGAGAGGGGAGAGAGAAGGGGAAGACAGGAGAGGAGAGAGGAGAGGGAAGGGGAAGACAGGAGAGGAGAGAGGAGAGAGAGGGGAGAGAGAAGGGAAGACAGGAGAGGAGAGAGAAGGGGAAGAGAGGAGAGAGGGGAGAGAGAAGGGGAAGACAGGAGAGGAGAGAGAGGGGAGAGAGAAGGGAAGACAGGAGAGGAGAGAGGAGAGAGAGGGGAGAGAGAAGGGGAAGACAGGAAGACAGAGAGGGAGAGAGAGGGAGAGAGAAGAGGGAGAGAGAGAAGGGGAAGACAGGAGAGGAGAGAGGAGAGGAAGGGGAAGACAGGAGGAGAGGAGAGGAGGAGAGAGGGGGGAGAGGGAAGGGGAAGAGAGGAGAGAGGGGGAGAGAGAAGGGAAGAGAGGAGAGGAGAGAGAGGGGAGAGAGAGAGGGGAAGACAGGAGAGGAGAAAGGAGAGAGAGGGGAGAGAGAAGGGGAAGACAGGAGAGGAGAGAGGACAGAGTGGGGAGAGAAGGGGAAGAGGAGAGGGGGAGGAGAGGAGAGAGAGGAGAGAGGGGAGAGAGAAGGGGAAGACAGGAGAGGAGAGAGGAGAGAGAGGGGAGAGAGAAGGGGAAGACAGGAGAGGAGAGAGAGGGGAGAGAGAGGGAGGGAAGAGGAGAAGGGGGGAAGACAGGAGAGGAGAGAGGAGAGGGAAGGGGAGACAGGAGAGGAGAGAGGAGAGGAGAGAGAGGGGAGAGAGAAGGGGAAGACAGGAGAGGAGAGAGAAGGGGAAGAGAGGAGAGAGGGGAGAGAGAAGGGGAAGACAGGAGAGGAGCGAGAGGGGAGAGAGAAGGGAAGACAGGAGAGGAGAGAGGGAGAGAGAGGGAGAGAGAAGGGGAAGACAGGAGAGGAGAGAGAGGGGAGAGAGAGGGAGAGAGAAGGGGAAGACAGGAGAGGAGAGAGGAGAGGGAAGGGGAAGACAGGAGAGGAGAGAGGAGAGAGAGGGGAGGGAAGGGGAAAGAGAGGAGAGAGGGGAGAGAGAAGGGGAAGAGAGGAGAGGAGAGAGAGGGGAGAGAGAAGGGGAAGACAGGAGAGGAGAAAGGAGAGAGAGGGGAGAGAGAAGGGGAAGACAGGAGAGGAGAGAGGACAGAGAGGGGAGAGAGAAGGGGAAGAGAGGAGGAGAGAGGGGAGAGAGAAGGGGAAAGACAGGAGAGGAGAGAGGAGGAGAGAGGGGAGAGGGAAGGGGAAGAGAGGAGAGAGGGGAGAGAGAGAAGGGGAAGACAGGAGAGGAGAGAGAAGGGGGAGGAGAGGAGAGAGAGGGGAGAGAGAGAAGGGGAAGACAGGAGAGAGAGAGAGAGGGAGAGGAAGGGAAGACAGGAGAGGAGAGAGGAGAGAGAGGGGAGAGAGAAGGGGAAGAGAGGAGAGAGGGGAGAGAGAAGGGGAAGACAGGAGAGGAGAGAGAAGGGAGAGAGGAGAGAGAGGGAGAGAGAAGGGGAAGAGAGGAGAGGAGAGAGAAGGGGGAGAGGAGAGAGAGGAGAGAGAAGAAGGGAAGACAGGAGAGGAGAGAGAGAGAGGGGAGAGAGAAGGGAAGACAGGATAGGAGAGAGGACAGAGAGGGGAGAGAGAAGGGGAAGAGAGGAGAGAGAGGGGAGAGAGAAGGGAAGACAGGAGAGGGAGAGAGGAGAGAGAGGGGAGAGGGAAGGGGAAGAGAGGAGAGAGGGGAGAGAGAAGGGGAAGACAGGAGAGGAGAGAGAAGGGGGAGAGAGGAGAGAGAGGGGAGAGAGAAGGGGAAGACAGGAGAGGAGAGAGAGAGAGGGGAGAGAGAAGGGGAAGACAGGAGAGGAGAGAGGAGAGAGAGGGGAGAGAGAAGGGGAAGAGAGGAGAGAGGGGAGAGAGAAGGGGAAGACAGGAGAGGAGAGAGAAGGGAGAGAGGAGAGGGGAGAGGGAAGGGGAAGAGAGGAGAGGAGAGAGAGGGAAGAGAGGAGAGGACGAAGGCCTGATTCCCCAGTGACTCCAGTCGATTTCCACCGCGACCGTGTCCAAAATGGAAAAGCCAATTCCAATTGTTCCACTGTTAATTAGAAGTGACCTGTTTGGCTGAGCTGAGAATGGAGAGATGTAGAGAGAGAGGGGAGTGAGAGAAGGTGAGGGTGAGAATGATGTCAGAGGGGTAGAGGAGGGGTAGAAGAGGGGGTGAGGAGGGGGTGTGGAGGGGGTGAGGAGGGGGTGTGGAAGGGTAGAGGAGGGGGTGTGGAGGGGTAGAGGAGGGGGTGAGGAGCGGGTAGAGGAGGGGTAGAGGAGGGGGTGAGGAGGGGGTGGGGAGTGGTAGAGGGGGGTGTGGAGGGGGTAAGGAGGGGGTGAGGAGGGGTAGAGGAGGGGTAGAGGAGGGGGTGAGGAGAAGTAGAGGAGGCGTAGAGGAGGGGGTGAGAACCCTCGCCCCAGGCCCTCCCACACAGATGGTTGGACAGAAGACTCAACCCTGATATCCCTCCCCTTCCATCCCTCATCCCATCTTCACTCAGCCCCTCATCTTTTCCTCATCTTACCTCATCTTCCTCATCCCCTGCCCAAAACAGTCAGCCTCACCCCTACCACTCATCCATCTCTCCTCCCTCTCCCTCGCTCCTACTCACATGATAGATGGACTGTTAGGGATTAGGACTGTTAGGGATTAGGACTGTTAGGGATGAGGGCTGTTAGGGATGAGGGCTGTTAGGGATGAGGGCTGTTAGGGATGAGGACTGTTAGGGATGAGGGCTGTTAGGGATGAGGGCTGTTAAGGATGAGGGCTGTTAGGGATGAGGACTGTTAGGGATGAGGGCTGTTAGGGATGAGGACTGTTAGGGATGAGGGCTGTTAGGGATGAGGACTGTTAGGGATGAGGGCTGTTAGGGATGAGGACTGTTAGGGATGAGGACTGTTAGGGATGAGGGCTGTTAGGGAGGAGGGCTGTTTTATCACAATACCTGCCTAAATCTGTCCTCCAGGACCACCCCACCTACGTAGCCCCTAAGTAGGAGTGGGTCGACGAGAGGACATGTACCAGGAGGACACATGGTGTTAGTGTGTGTGTTGTGTGATGTGTGTTGTGTGATGTGTGTTGTGTGTGTGTTGTGTGATGTGTGTTGTGTGTTGTGTGTGCGTTGTGTGTTGTGTGTTGTGTGTGCGTTGTGTGTTGTGTGTGTGTTGTGTGTTGTGTGATGTGTGTGTGTTGTGTGATGTGTGTTGTGTGTTGTGTGTGCGTTGTGTGTTGTGTGTTGTGTGTGTGTTGTGTGATGTGTGTTGTGTGTTGTGTGTGTGTTGTGTGTTGTGTGATGTGTGTGTGTTGTGTGTTGTGTGTTGTGTGTGTGTTGTGTGTTGTGTGTGTGTTGTGTGTTGTGTGATGTGTGTGTGTTGTGTGATGTGCGTTGTGTGTTGTGTGTTGTGTGTGTGTTGTGTGATGTGTGATGTGTGTTGTGTGTGTGTTGTGTGTTGTGTGATGTGTGCTGTGTGTTGTGTGATGTGTGACGTGTGTTGTGTGTTGTGTGTTGTGTGTGTGCACGGAGTAAACAGTGTGTTCAGTCAAGTGTAAACAAACACACCTGTATTAATACACGCATGTGCCAATAATGGGTCACACACACACACACACACACACACACACACACACACACACACACACACACACACACACACACACACACACACACAGAGTGTATTCCATTAGTGTTAGCCATTCGAAAGAGATGGGGCCAGTGTGTGTGTGTGTTCAGTCACTAATGTACTGAGTCGTGGAGCCTCGGGTGATCCAGCTAGCCAACCAATCAATATAGTTCACTGTCACACAACAGGCCAGTGTGTGTGTGTGTGTGTGTGTGTGTGTGTGTGTGTGTGTGTGTGTGTGTGTGTGTGTGTGTATGTGTGTGTGTGTGTGTGTGTGTGTATGTGTGTGTGTGTGTGTATGTGTGTGTGTGTGTGTGTGTGTGTGTGTATGTGTGTGTGTGTGTGTGTATGTGAATGTGTATGTGTATGTGTGTGTGTGTGTGTGTGTGTGTGTGTGTGTAAGTGTATGTGTATGTGTGTGTGTGTGTGTGTGTGTGTGTGTGTGTGTAAGTGTATGTGTGTGTGTGTGTGTATGTGTATGTGTGTGTGTGTGTGTTGTTTATGTGTGTGTGTTCAGGGCCATCTGGCAATTCTGTCCAGAATTGGGTCCGGACCATGTTTTAGTTGGGTGGGCTGTTTCTTTATAAAGAAGGACATGGCAGTTCGCCCCCCCCCCCCCGCCCCCCACACACACACACAGGCCTGTGGGCATAAGATAAGGCATGTTAAGATCTCTGCTGTCACAATAATACATAATGAGAATTTGTCTTGATCAGTGGGCAACGGACGGCCCGGTTTTGGGATTTGCTGAGCTTGAGGTTGTGTGAATTAAAGATTCTCTCAAAGAGACCCGCTCTGCCTCGCTGGCATCAGTCAGACAAGATCGTGGATCGTTAAAAAAACTGAAAGGTGCGAGAGACAACAAAAACAAGGCTCTTGAGGCCGACGCTGCAACATGCGGAAAATGAGTGAAAAGTTCTGGTTCTGCTGGTTGTGAATGATGCTAGGCTGGTCCGATTGCTGTGACTGTGTGAGAAATGATGCTAGGCTGGTCTGATTGCTGTGACTGTGTGAGAAATGATGCTAGGCTTTCTATTAACCACAAGAGCTCATACTGTATATTTGCAACACAATCTCACACTCAATGCGTGCAAAGTATGTACAACAAGTATTTCAGCCATTTTTTTTGTGTTGCTTAATTCATGTGGAAAGACCCCCCCCCCCCCCCCTCCCCAATTGTGCGACTTCATTCATAGGAAAATACATTATTGAGGGGCAAACTTCGGAACAATCTTTTGAAATGTATTGGAGCAGTGCATTTTGGGAAATGGTGTTCTCCACTGCCTTTTTGTTTGTGTCCCACATTTATTTATATATTTTTTAAACGTGTAAACAACCTGGTGTTGATCTACCAGATTGTCAACAAAATAATTATAATATAATAGTAGAAATTAAGCGAAGAACTTTATTGGACGGTGGACTGATTGGAAGCCGAGACAGGAATGACATGATACAACAACGGAATAGAGACAGTTTTGTGCTCTACCTATAGTTGTAGTAGCTGGTAATAATATTGATAGTTGTTGTAGTTGGGAGAGAGAGTAATAACTCAAATTATCCGCCGCCATTGTCGTAAACTTGTCTGTTCAACCTCTCGTATCGTCTGAGATTCCTAAAGATTGGAAAACGGCCGTGATCATCGCCCTCTTCAAATGGGGAGACACTCTAGACCCAAACTTTTACAGACCTATATCCATCCTGCCCTGCCTTTCTAAGGTCTTTGAAAGCCAAGTGAACAAACAGATCACCGACCATTTTGAATCCCCACCGTACCTTCTCCACTGTGCAATCTGGTTTCTGAGCTGGTCACGAGAGCACCTAAGCCACGCTCAAGGTACTAAACAATATCATAACCGCCATCGATAAAAGAGAGTACTGTGCAACCGTGACATCCACAGTGCCATCCGTTTTGTCCCCAAAGCCCCATATACTACCCACCACTGTGATCCGTATGCTCTCGTTGGCTGGTCCTCGCTACATATTCGTCACCAAACCCACTGGTTCCAGGTCATCTATAAGTATTTTCTAGATAAAGCCCCGCCTTATCTCAGCTCACTGGTCACCATAGCAACACCAACCCGTAGCACACGCTCCAGCAGGTATATTTCACTGGTCATCCCCAAAGCCAACACTTCCTTTGGCCGCCTTTCCTTCCAGTTCTCTGCTGCCAATGACTGGAACGAATTGCAAAAGAATCACTGAAGTTGGAGATCTCCCTCACTAAATTCAAGCATCGGCTGTCAGAGCAGGTTACCGTCTGCTGCAGCCTTCTGTAAATTGCCCATCCAACCTACTAACTACCTCATCCCAATATTTAAAAAAAAAAAATTCTGCTCTTTTGCACACCAGTATCTCTACCTGCACATCCTCATCTGCACATCTATCACTCCAGTGTTAAATGCTCATTTGTAATTACTTCTCCACTATTGGCCTATTTATTGCCTTACCTCCTTACTTGTGCACACTGTATACAGATTTTACTACTGTATTATTGACTGTATGTTTGTTTTACTCCATGTGTAACTCTGTGTTGCTGTATGTGTCGAACTGCTTTGCTTTATCTTGGCCAGGTCGCAGTTGTAAATGAGAACTTGTTCTCAACTAGCCTACCTGGTTAAATAAAGGTGTTCTCAACTGGCCTACCTGGTTAAATAAAGGTGTTCTCAACTAGCCTACCTGGTTAAATAAAGGTGTTCTCAACTAGCCTACCTGGTTAAATAAAGGTGTTCTCAACTAGCCTACCTGGTTAAATAAAGGTGTTCTCAACTAGCCTACCTGGTTAAATAAAGGTGTTCTCAACTGGCCTACCTGGTTAAATAAAGGTGTTCTCAACTGGCCTACCTGGTTAAATAAAGGTGTTCTCAACTGGCCTACCTGGTTAAATAAAGGTGTTCTCAACTAGCCTACCTGGTTAAATAAAGGTGTTCTCAACTAGCCTACCTGGTTAAATAAAGGTGTTCTCAACTGGCCTACCTGGTTAAATAAAGGTGTTCTCAACTAGCCTACCTGGTTAAATAAAGGTGTTCTCAACTAGCCTACCTGGTTAAATAAAGGTGTTCTCAACTGGCCTACCTGGTTAAATAAAGGTGTTTTCAACTGGCCTACCTGGTTAAATAAAGGTGTTCTCAACTGGCCTACCTGGTTAAATAAAGGTGTTCTCAACTAGCCTACCTGGTTAAATAAAGGTGTTCTCAACTGGCCTACCTGGTTAAATAAATAAAACAATTATATTTACCGTTTCAGTAGTTGGTATAAGCCTTATCTACTATGAAGAACTAGTCAAATTATTTTGTCAGCCAGCTAGCTACTAGCCTAGCTAAATAGGATGACTCGTTCAATGGGGAGCACAGAGATAACGGTAGATGGTTGGCTGGCTGGCTGGCTGGCTGACTGGCTAGTTGGCTGGTTGGTTGGCTGGCTGGCTGGTTGGTTGGCTGGCTGGCTGCTACTGCCTGATTAGAGATGAGAGGAAGACTTCAAGGAATGAAACATAATAAAGTCCTTCAAATAAAACTAAGTAATAAAACACAAGTGAATTTAGTTCTGAAAGCAAAGTAAGTCACCTGGATAAAGGATGATTAATGATGGGCAGTAATGGTCACGACCACCATGAGACTGTTATGAATAGTTGTATTCTGTTTGGTTACAGCTTTCAACCCAGTGTCAGGAAGAGGGAAGCTCTAAAATCATTTTAATGTCATTATTTCATATAGCATTTAATAATGTCCCCAAATATTGAAACCCGAAAAACCAAAAACTATGATTAATTTTTATTAATTAAACCGAAAACGAACCAGCTTAAAAAATCACAAATCATAGTCACTCTGCTGTTCAGGGTTAAGGTTTGGCACACAGACACCACTCTGCTGTTAAGGGTTAAGGGTTAAGGGTTAAGGTTTGGCACACAGACACCACTCTGTTGTTAGGGGTTAAGGTTTGGCACACAGACACCACTCTGCTGTTAAGGGTTAAGGGTTAAGGGTTAAGGTTTGGCACACAGACACCACTCTGCTGTTCAGAGTTAAGGTTAGGCACAGACACCACTCTACTGTTATTTTAAGGCATTCAATCCGACTGGGTTAAGTTAAAGGAACGCTCCACAGCTTGTCTCTACGTCTCCACAGCAAGTGGTTAGTGGCCCCAATAAACAAAACAAAAGAACAACAATATTAAAATGGCCTTTTATCGAACCAAGAAGTTGTTTCCTAGAATAATGAGATTACTACAGCTTCCATGATGCTTTGCGTCTGAAAGGCAGGTGGTGTTAGATGGGCGCTAGCTCTGGATCAACAAATCAGAAATAGAAGTCTATCACACAACAGCACAATATGAGTGAGATGGCGCTGCGTAAATAATCTCTCCGATATCATTTCCTATGACTAAAAACAGCTTATAGACATCAGAACAGCTTATAGACATCAGAACAGCTTATAGACATCAGAACAGCTTATAGACATCAGAACAGCTTATAGACATCAGACCAGCTTATAGACATCAGAACAGCTTATAGACATCAGAAAAGCGATCACTAACCGATTTGTAAGACAATTTCTACTTCGACGAGTCGGCGGCTGTGGATGTCCTGCTCATTCCGGACCAGGCCCTAAACCTCGGGACTCGAAAGAGGAAGAGACGGCGCAAGAAAGGCAAACGATCTGGAAGCCTTGATAAAACTACGTTGGCGAGGAAATAAATCGCCTCTACCATCCGTTCTATTGGTGAACGTACTAATCACTGGAGAATAAACTGGATGAGGTGTGTTGGAGACTATCCTATCAACAGGACCTGAAGAACAGTAATATTCTAAGATCCTCTGAGACGTGGACACATCTAGACGGGACGGCAGCCTCGTGTAAGGTGAGGGGAAAGGGGTGTGTCACTTTGTTAACAACAGCAGGTGCGCAATGTCTAATATTAAAGAAGTCTCCCGAGGTATTGTTCGTCTGAGTTAGACTCATGATAAGCTGCAGACTATTTACCAAGAGAGTTTTTCATCTATATTTTTCGTAGCCGTCTATTTACAAAACCGATGCACTAGGACCGCACTCAACGAGCTGTATAGGATCATAAGCAAAGAACGAAAATGCACCCCCAGAAGTGGCGCTCCTAGTGGTGAACAGTGGCAAGAGCCGGGTTTCTTCTTTGTTTTCATGTTATTCAACTGTTACCTGCAACAAAGATAGCTCAGAAGTGCGAGTGCCTCTTGAATTTTGAATGCATGCAAACTGAAATCTGTTTGACAAGCTTGTCACCTGTGCAACTACAGGTGACAAAACTCTTGAGCATCTTTACTCCACACACAGAAATGCATACAAGGCTTTCCCTTTGGCAAATCTGACCATAACTCTTATCTTAATGATTCCTGCTTAGAAGCAAAAAACTCAAACAGGAAGTACCGGTGACGCGCTCAATACGGAAGTGGTCCTATGAAGCGGATGCTAAGCTAAAGGACTGTTTCGCTAGCACAGACTGGAAAAGGTTCCGTGAGTTTTTCCTAGCCACCGTGCTTCTACACCTGCATTGCTTGCTGTTTGGGGTTTTAGGCTGGGTTTCTGTACAGCACTTTGAGATATCAGCTGATGTACGAAGGTCTATATAAATACATTTGATTTGATTTGATTAATCCGATAACATTGAGGAATACACCACATCAGTCACCAGCTTCATTAATAAGTGCATCGATGACGTTGTCACCACAGTGACTGTACGTACATACCCCAACCAGAAGCCATGGATTACAGGCAACATTCAGACTGAGCTAAAGGCTGCCGCTTCCAAGGAGCAGGACTCTAATCTGGAAGCTTTTAATAAATCCCGCTATGACCTCCGACGAACTATCAAACAGGCAAAGCATCAATACAGGACTAAGATCGAATCCTACTATGTTGGCTCTGATGCTCATCATATGCTGCAGGGCTTGCAAACTATCACAGACTACAAAGGGAACCCCAGCCGAGAGATGCCCAGTGACTCAAGCATACCAAGCAACACTGAATCAGAGCTGTTCCGAAAGATTGTAGCCGATATGAGTAAGACCTTTAAACGGGTTAACATTCACAAGTTTGTGTGACCAGACAGAGGACACATACTCAGAGCATGCGTTGACCAGCTGGCAAGTGTCTTTGGTGACATTTTCAACCTCTCCCTGACCCAGTCTGTAATACCAACATGTTTCAAGCAGACCACCATAGTCCCTGTGCCCATGAATGCTAAGGTAACCTGTCTAAATGACTATCGCCCCCGTATGACTAATATCTGTAGCTATTAAATGTTTTGAAAGGCTGGTCATTGCTCACATCACCATCATCAACCCAGACAGCCTAGACCCACTGCAAACCACCTGCAAACCACCCCAACAGATCCACAGATGATGCAATCTCTAATGCACCCCACACTGCCCTTTCCCACCAGGACAATAGTAACACCTATGTGAAAAAGCTGTTCATAGACTACAGCTCAGAGTTCAACACCATAGTGCCCTCCCAAGCTCATCACAAAGGTCAGGTCTCTGGGACTGAACACCTCCCTCTGCAACAGGATCCTGGACTTCGTGACGGGCCGCCCCCAGGTGGTGAGAGTAGGCAACAACACATCCGCTTATGCTGACCCACAACACTGGGGACCCTCAGAGGTGCGTGCTTAGTCCCCTCCTGTACTCCCTGTTCACCCACAACCGTGTGGCCAAACACGACTCCAACACCATCATTAAATTTGCTGACAACACAACAATGGTAGGCCTGATCACCGACAACAAGGGAGGTCAGTGACCTGGCAAACCATTCCCTCAACGTCAGCAAGACAAAAGGAGATGATCATGGACTCCTGGAAATGGAGGGCTGTGCGCGCCCTCATCCACATTGACAGGGCTGTAGTGGAGCAGGTCGGGAGCTTCACGTTTCTCGGTGTTCCACATCATCATTCCTTGGTGGCCATGGTCAAGACACACCAACAAATCGGGAAAATAACCATAGATTATTATTTTATTTTTTATTTTTTTTATCTACATTTGGAAGGTGTTTTTTGACTACATGTTCATAACCTGATTTGGACAACGACTTTAATGCAAAAAAAAATGACAGATTGTTCCTTTAAGGGTTAAGGGTTTGGATACAGAAACATCTCCAGGCTTCATCACATCCGGCCGTGAGGGAGTTTGTTCTTAACTGACTTGTTAAATAAAAAGTTCAAGTTTAAATAAAACAAATAATGTCTCGGGTTAACTTCAGGCATTCATTCTGATTGGTTAACAATTCAGGCACCAATTCTGATTGGTTAAATGAAGGATTACGGTGTGGGGTAGGGTTTAAAAACAGAAAAACAACTCCACGGTTCAGTTTATCCATTAATTAAGACTGGCCTTGCTAACTCGTTGTGGATGGATGGTTCTGTAGTCAAAGCATTGCGTTTGTGCTACGTAGACTGTGGGTTAAATTCCAGCTCCGAGCACTAATTGGTCGGTTTCCCCCCCCCCCCATAGTGGACTGTTTTGACGGCATCTCCCAATGTCCTGGGAACCTTGATCTGGAATGATGTCTCTGGTATTGTAGCTCTCTAACTGCAGAGAAGAGAGCAGCTGGTTACCACTGCTTCTGGAGGAGGGGTAGACAGGATGTCTCTCACAATCTATGTGTTCTCTCTCTCGCTCTCTCTCAAAGCCAACTCCCTGACGAGAAACAGGAAGTGTGTATGTGTTTGTGTACATGTTTAAGTGTGTGTGTGTGTGTGTGTTTGTGTACATGTTTAAGTGTGTGTGTGTGTGTGTGTTTGTGTACATGTTTAAGTGAGTGTGTGTGTGTGTTTGTTTGTGTACATGTTTAAGTGAGTGTGTGTGTGTGTGTGTGTGTTTGTTTGTGTACATGTTTAAGTGAGTGTGTGTGTGTGTGTTTCTTCAGTGTTGTTGTGTTATCGCTTGTCCTTGCGTTCGTCCAAACTCCTATTAAATCTGTCTCTCTTTCCTCTTTCTACCTCTCCTCCCCTCATTTGCACAACATAAATCCCTCCATCATATGTCCCACTGTAACGCACAACATCTCTGATCAAACGATATTCCTCCACTTTCCTCTCCCTCTCTCTCTCTCTCTCTCTCGTCTTTCATCACTCTCTCCGTTCCCTACTCTCTCCGTTCCCTACTCTATCTGTCAGACAGTGGAGGAGAGCAGCAGGAACACAAACAACCTCAAGGGACCGGTAGTGTTTTCTTGAAAAGTCGGACGGGACTTGTTACTAAAGGTAACAAGCAGAAAGAGAAGTAGCTCTTGCACAGAGCCTCTCCTGTGTTCCTTAGAACTTTCCTTTCTCCGTTCTCTCATTCTGCTGGAGTAAATTCAGCCCAAAGTGTTTTAGACAGTTTTCAAGAGCTTTCTTTCTCTTCCCCTCAATTCCACTCCTCTTCCTCTTGTCATGTATTTAGCAAATTGGTCACCTTTCCTTTATCCGCCATTCTCCCCTTTAATCCCTCACCCTCTCTTTTACTCACTCTCTCCTTTCCTCACCCTCACCCTCTCTTTTCCTCACCCTCTCCTTTCCTCACCCTCTCCTTTCCTCACCCTCTCTTTTCCTCACCCTCTCTTTTCCTCACCCTCTCCTTTCCTCACCCTCTCCTTTCCTCACCCTCGCTTTCCTCACCCTCTCTTTTCCTCACCCTCTCTTTTCCTCACCCTCTCCTTTCCTCACCCTCTCCTTTCCTCACCCTCTCCTTTCCTCACCCTCTCTTTTCCTCACCCTCTCTTTTCCTCACCCTCTCCTTTCCTCACCCTCTCCTTTCCTCACCCTCGCTTTCCTCACCCTCTCTTTCCTCACCCTCTCTTTTCCTCACCTCTCTTTCCTCACCCTTTCCTCACCCTCTCTTTTCCTCACCCTCTCTTTTCCTCACCCTCTCCTTTCCTCACCCGCTCTTTTCCTCACCCTCTCCTTTCCTCACCCTCTCTCTTCCTCACCCTCTCTTCCTCACCCTCTCTTTTCCTCACCCTCTCCTTTCCCCACCCTCTCCTTTCCTCACCCTCTCTCTTCCTCACCCTCTCTTCCTCACCCTCTCTTTTCCTCACCCTCTCTTTCCTCACATCTCCTTTCCTCACCCTCTCTTTTCCTCACCCTCTCCTTTCCTCACCCTCTCTTTTCCTCACCCTCTCCTTTCCTCACCCTCTCCTTTCCTCACCCTCTCTTTTCCTCACCCTCTCTTTTCCTCACCTCTCCTTTCCTCACCCTCTCTTTTCCTCACCCTCTCTTTTCCTCACCCTCTCTTTTCCTCACCCTCTCTTTTCCTCACCCTCTCCTTTCCTCACCCTCTCTTTTCCTCACCCTCTCTTTTCCTCACCCTCTCCTTTCCTCACCCTCTCTTTTCCTCACCCTCTCCTTTCCTCACTCTCTCTTTTCCTCACCCTCTCCTTTCCTCTCCCTCTCTTTTCCTCACCCTCTCTTTTCCTCACCCTCTCTTTTCCTCACCCTCACCCTCTCTTTTACTCAACCTCACCCTCTCTTTTCCTCACCCTCTCTTTTCCTCACCCTCTCCTTTCCTCACCCTCTCTTTTCCTCACCCTCTCTTTTCCTCACCCTTTCTTTTCCTCACCCTCTCTTTTCCTCACCCTCTCCTTTCCTCACCCTCTCCTTTCCTCACCCTCGCTTTTCCTCACCCTCTCTTTTCCTCACCCTCTCTTTTCCTCACCCTTTCCTCACCCTCTTTTCCTCACCCTCTCTTTTCCTCACCCTCTCCTTTCCTCACCCCGCTCTTTCCTCACCCTCTCCTTTCCTCAACCCTCTCTCTTCCTCACCCTCTCTTCCTCACCCTCTCTTTTCCTCACCCTCTCCTTTCCCCACCCTCTCCTTTCCTCACCCTCCTCTCTTCCTCACCCTCTCTTCCTCACCCTCTCTTTTCCTCACCCTCTCTTTTCCTCACATCTCCCTTTCCTCACCCTCTCTTTTCCTCACCCTCTCCTTCCTCAGCCTCTCCTTTCCTCACCCTCTCTTTCCTCACCTCCTCCTTTCCTCACCCTCTCCTTTCCTCACCCTCTCTTTCCTCACCCTCGTCTTCCTCACCTCTCCTTTCCTCACCCTCTCTTTTCCTCACCCTCTCTTTTCCTCACCCTCTCTTTTCCTCACCCTCTCTTTCCTCACCCTCTCCTTTTCCTCACCCTCTCTTCTTTCCTCACCCTCTCCTTTCCTCACCCTCTCTTTTCCTCACCCTCTTTTCCTCACCCTCTCCTTTCCTCACCCTCTTTTTCCTCACCCTCTCCTTTCCTCACTCTCTCTTTTCCTCACCCTCTCCTTTCCTCACCTCTCTTTTCCTCACCCTCTCCTTTCCTCACTCTCTCTTTCCTCACCCTCTCCTTTCCTCTCCCTCTCTTTTCCTCACCCTCTCTTTTCCTCACCCTCTCTTTTCCTCACCCTCACCCTCTCTTTTACTCAACCTCACCCTCTCTTTTCCTCACCCTCTCTTTCCTCACCCTCCTTCCTTTCCTCACCCTCTCTTTTCCTCACCCTCTCTTTTCCTCACCCTTTCTTTTCCTCACCCTCTCTTTTCCTCACCCTCTCCTTTCCTCACCCTCTCCTTTCCTCACCCTCGCTTTTCCTCACCCTCTCTTTTCCTCACCCTCTCTTTTCCTCACCCTTTCCTCACCCTCTCTTTTCCTCACCCTCTCTTTTCTCACCCTCTCCTTTCCCTCACCCGCTCTTTTCCTCACCCTCTCCTTTCCTCACCCCTCTCTCTTCCTCACCCTCTCTTCCTCACCCTCTCTTTTCCTCACCCTCTCTCCTTTCCCCACCCTCTCCTTTCCTCACCCTCTCTCTTCCTCACCCTCTCTTCCTCACCCTCTCTTTTTCCTCACCCTCTCTTTTCCTCACATCTCCTTTCCTCACCCTCTCTTTTCCTCACCCTCTCCTTTCCTCACCCTCTCCTTTCCTCACCCTCTCTTTTCCTCACCCTCTCCTTTCCTCACTCTCTCTTTTCCTCACCCTCTCCTTTCCTCTCCCTCTCTTTTCCTCACCCTCTCTTTTCCTCACCCTCTCTTTCCTCACCCTCACCCTCTCTTTTACTCAACCTCACCCTCTCTTTTCCTCACCCTCTCTTTTCCTCACCCTCTCCTTTCCTCACCCTCTCTTTTCCTCACCCTCTCTTTTCCTCACCCTTTCTTTTCCTCACCCTCTCTTTTCCTCACCCTCTCCTTTCCTCACCCTCTCTTTTCCTCACCCTCTTCTTTCCTCACCCTTTACCTCTTCTTTCCTCACCTCGTCTTTTCCTCACCCTTTTCCTTTTTTCCTCACCCCTCTCTTTTTCCTCACCGCCTCTCCTTTCCTCACCCTCTCTTTTCCTCACCCTCTCTTTTCCTCACCCTCTCTTTTACTCAAACCTCACCCTCTCTTTCCTCACCCCTCTCTTCCTCACCCTCTCTTTTCCTCACCCTCTCCTTTCCTCACCCTCTCTTTTCCTCACCCTCTCTTTTCCTCACCCTTCCTTTCCTCACCCTCTCTTCCTCACCCTCTCTTTTTCCTCACCCTCTCTTTTTTCTCACCCTCTCCCTTCCTCACCCTCCATCCTTTCCTCCACCCTCGCTTTTCCTCACCCTCTCTTTTCCTCACCCTCTCTTTTCCTCACCCTTTCCTCACCCTCTCTTTTCCTCACCCTCTCTTTCCTCACCCTCTCCTTCCTCATCCGCTCTTTTCCTCACCCTCTCCATTCCTCCACCTCTCTCTTCCTCACCCTCTCTTTTCCTCACCCTCTCCTTTCCCCACCCTCTCCTTTCCTCACCCTCTCTCTTCCTCACCCTCTCTTCCTCACCCTCTCTTTTCCTCACCTCTCTTTTCCTCACATCTCCTTTCCTCACCCTCTCTTTTCCTCACCCTCTCCTTTCCTCACCCTCTCCTTTCCTCACCCTCTCTTTTCCTCACCCTCTCCTTTCCTCACCCTCTCCTTTCCTCACCCTCTCTTTTCCTCACCCTCTCTTTTCCTCACCTCTCCTTTCCTCACCCTCTCTTTTCCTCACCCTCTCTTTTCCTCACCCTCTCTTTTCCTCACCCTCTCTTTTCCTCACCCTCTCTTTTCCTCACCCTCTCCTTTCCTCACCCTCTCTTTTCCTCACCCTCTCTTTTCCTCACCCTCTCCTTTCCTCACCCTCTCTTTTCCTCACCCTCTCCTTTCCTCACTCTCTCTTTTCCTCACCCTCTCCTTTCCTCTCCCTCTCTTTTCCTCACCCTCTCTTTTCCTCACCCTCTCTTTTCCTCACCCTCACCCTCTCTTTTACTCAACCTCACCCTCTCTTTTCCTCACCCTCTCTTTTCCTCACCCTCTCCTTTCCTCACCCTCTCTTTTCCTCACCCTCTCTTTCCTCACCCTTTCTTTTCCTCACCCTCTCTTTTCCTCACCCTCTCCTTTCCTCACCCTCTCTTTTCCTCACCCTCTCTTTTCCTCACCCTTTCTTTTCCTCACCCTCTCTTTTCCTCACCCTTTCTTTTCCTCACCCTCTCTTTTCCTCACCCTTTCTTTTCCTCACCCTCTCTTTTCCTCACCCTTTCTTTCCTCACCCTCTCTTTTCCTCACCCTCTCCTTTCCTCACCCTCTCTTTTCCTCACCCTCTCTTTTCCTCACCCTCTCTTTTACTCAACCTCACCCTCTCTTTTCCTCACCCTCTCTTCCTCACCCTCTCTTTTCCTCACCCTCTCCTTTCCTCACCCTCTCTTTTCCTCACCCTCTCTTTTCCTCACCCGTTCCTTTCCTCACCCTCTCTTCCTCACCCTCTCTTTTCCTCACCCTCTCTTTTTCTCACCCTCTCCTTTCCTCACCCTCTCTTTTCCTCACCCTCTCTTTTCCTCACCCTCTCCTTCCCTCACCCTCTCTTTTCCTCACCCTCTCTTTTCCTCACCCTCTCCTTTCCTCAACCTCACCCTCTCTTTCCTCACCCGTTCCTTTCCTCACCCTCTCTTCCTCACCCTCTCTTTTCCTCAACCTCACCCTCTCTTTTCCTTACCCGTTCCTTTCCTCACCCTCTCTTCCTCACCCTCTCTTTTCCTCACCCTCTCTTTTCCTCACCCTCTTTTTTCCTCACCTCTCTTTTCCTCACCCTCTCCTTTCCTCACCCTCTCCTTCCCTCACCCTCTCCTTTCCTCACCTTCCCTCACCCTCTCTTTTCCTCACCCGTTCCTTTCCTCACCCTCTCTTCCTCACCCTCTCTTTTCCTCACCTGTTCCTTTCCTCACCCTCTCTTCCTCACCCTCTCTTTTCCTCACCCTCTCCTTTCCTCACCCTCTCTTTTCCTCACCTGTTCCTTTCCTCACCCTCTCTTCCCCACCCTCTCTTTTCCTCACCCTCTCCTTTCCTCACCCTCTCTTTTCCTCACCCTCTCCTTCCCTCACCCTCTCTTTTCCTCACCCTCTCCTTTCCTCAACCTCACCCTCTCTTTTCCTCACCCATTCCTTTCCTCACCCTCTCTTCCTCACCCTCTCTTTTCCTCACCCTCTCTTCCTCACCCTCTCTTTTACTCACCCTCTCTTTTCCTCACCCTCTCCTTTCCTCACCCTCTCCTTCCATCACCCTCTCCTTTCCTCACCTTCCCTCACCCTCTCTTTTCCTCACCCGTTCCTTTCCTCACCCTCTCTTCCTCACCCTCTCTTTTCCTTACCCTCTCTTTTCCTCACCCTCTCTTTTCCTCGCCCTCTCTTTTCCTCACCCTCTCCATTCCTCACCCTCTCCTTCCCTCACCCTCTCCTTCCATCACCCTCTCCTTTCCTCACCTTCCCTCACCCTCTCTTTCCCTCACTCTCTCCTTCCCTCACTCTCTCCTTTCCTCACCCTCTCCTTTCCTCACCCTCTCTTTTCCTCACCTTTAATCCCTCACCATCTCCTTCCCTCACCTTTAATCCCTCACCTTTCCTCACACTCTCCTTCCCTCACCCTCTCCTTCCCTCACCCTCTCCTTCCCTCACTCTCTCCTTCCCTCACTCTCTCCTTCCCTCACCCTCTCCTTCCCTCACTCTCTCCTTTCCTCAATCTCTCCTTCCCTCACCTTCTCCTTAACTCAAACGTCACTCCTTCCAAACCATGTCTAGAATACCAAACCACGTCTAGAATACCAAACCACATCTAGAATATCAAACCACGTCTAGAATAACAAACCACGTCTAGAATACCAAACCACGTCTGGAATACCAAACCACGTCTAGAATACCAAACCACGTCTAGAATACCAAACCACGTCTGGAATACCAAACCACGTCTAGAATACCAAACCACGTCTAGAATACCAAACCACGTCTGGAATACCAAACCACGTCTAGAATACCAAACCACGTCTAGAATACCAAACCACGTTTAGAATACCAAACCACGTTTAGAATACCAAACCACGTTTAGAATACCAAACCACATCTAGAACACCAAACTACGTCTAGAATACCAAACCACGTCTGGAATACCAAACCACGTCTGGAATACCAAACCACGTCTGGAATACCAAACCACGTCTGGAATACCAAACCACGTCTAGAATACCAAACCACGTCTAGAATACCAAACCACGTTTGGAATACCAAACCACGTCTAGAATACCAAACCACGTCTGGAATACCAAACCACGTTTAGAATACCAAACCACGTTTAGAATACCAAACCACGTCTAGAATAACAAACCACGTCTGGAATACCAAACCAAGTCTGGAATACCAAACCACGTAAAAACCACGTCTGGAATACCAAACCACGTTTAGAATACCCAAACCACGTTTAGAAAACAAACCACGTTTAGAATACCAAACCACGTTTAGAATACCAAACCACATCTAGAACACCAAACTACGTCTAGAATACCAAACCACGTCTGGAATACCAAACCACGTCTGGAATACCAAACCACGTCTGGAATACCAAACCACGTCTGGAATACCAAACCACGTCTAGAATACCAAACCACGTCTAGAATACCAAACCACGTTTGGAATACCAAACCACGTCTAGAATACCAAACCACGTCTGGAATACCAAACCACGTTTAGAATACCAAACCACGTTTAGAATACCAAACCACGTCTAGAATAACAAACCACGTCTGGAATACCAAACCAAGTCTGGAATACCAAACCACGTAAAAACCACGTCTGGAATACCAAACCACGTTTAGAATACCCAAACCACGTTTAGAAAACAAACCACGTTTAGAAAACCAAACCACGTCTGGAATACCAAACCACGTCTGAAATACCAAATCACACCAAGAATCATTGAATTCCAATGAGGCTGTGTCTGATTCCAGAACCAACCTCTAAGCTCTTCAAGTCTTAAAGTAGCGCTAAAACACTGTAACTATCCAACTATAACACTATACCACTATAACACTATAACACTATAACACTATAACACTATAACACTATGACACTATAACACTATAACACTATGACACTATAACACTATAACACTATACCACTATAACACTATACCACTATACCACTATAACACTATAACACTATAACACTATAACACTACTATACCACTATACCACTCTAACACTATAACACTATAACACTATAACACTACTATAACACTATACCACTATAACACTATAACACTATGACACTATACCACTATAACACTATAACACTATAACACTATGACACTATGACACTATAACACTATGACACTATAACACTATAACACTATACCACTATAACACTATGACACTATAACACTATGACACTATAACACTATAACACTATACCACTATAACACTATAACACTGTACCACTATAACACTATAACACTATAACACTATAACACTATACCACTATAACACTACTATAACACTATACCACTATAACACTATACCACTATAACACTATAACACTATACCACTATAACACTATACCACTATAACACTATAACACTATAACACTATACCACTATAACACTACTATAACACTATAACACTATAACACTATAACACTATGACACTATAACACTATGACACTATGACACTATAACACTATAACACTATAACACTATAACACTATACCACTATAACACTATGACACTATAACACTATACCACTATAACACTATGACACTATAACACTATAACACTATAACACTATACCACTGTAGAACACTATAACACTATAACACTATAACACTATTATAACACTATAACACTATAACACTACTATGACACTATAACACTATAACACTATACCACTATAACACTATAACACTATAACACTACTATAACACTATAACACTATAACACTATAACACTATAACACTATAACACTATAACACTACTATAACACTATAACACTATAACACTATACCACTATAACACTACTATAACACTATACCACTATAACACTATAACACTATACCACTACTATAACACTATACCACTATAACACTATAACACTATACCACTACTATAACACTATAACACTATAACACTATAACACTATAACACTATAACACTATAACACTACTATAACACTATAACACTATAACACTATACCACTATAACACTATAACACTATAACACTATAACACTATAACAACACTATAACACTATAACACTAGAACACTACTATAACACTACTATAACACTACTATAACACTACTATAACACTATAACACTATAACACTAGAACACTATACCACTCTAACACTATAACACTATAACACTATAACACTATAACAACACTATAACACTATAACACTAGAACACTACTATAACACTACTATAACACTACTATAACACTACTATAACACTATAACACTACTATAACACTATAACACTATAACACTATAACACTATAACACTACTATAACACTATAACTCTATAACACTATAACACTATACCACTATAACACTATAACACTATAACACTATAACACTATAACAACACTATAACACTATAACACTATAACACTATAACACTATAACACTATAACACTATAACACTATAACTATAACACTATAACACTATACAACACTATCCAACTATACCACTATAACACAGGCTTCTATAGGTATTAGGCTTCTATAGGTATTACACACCCCCCCCCTCCAACTCTCTCTTCCTCAACCATCAGCCTCCCACTGGGTGTCGTTTCATCGTGACCTTACTAAAAGGTGGGAGCCCATTAGCAGCCAGTCATTGGCTATTCCACTGGGGTGGCCGAACCAATCAGTTAGCTCGAGCGCTGCCTAGCATGTCAGGATTGGATTGGACAGCCAGAGGACCATAGAGGTCTGTGCTCATTTTATCGTGTACTAACAGGCCACTATGGTTTCCCTTGTAGGTCACTTGTAGGTCACACGGATGACAACATTATACAGTGTCCTATTGAACACACTTGACTCCTAAGTGATTCATAATACGTGTAGTTCACCAATACAACATTTGACTCCTAAGTGATTCATAATACGTGTAGTTCACCAATACAACATTTGACTCCTAAGTGATTCATAATACGTGCAGTTCACCAATACAACATTTGACTCCTAAGTGATTCATAATACGTGTAGTTCACCAATACAACATTTGACTCCTAAGTGATTCATAATACGTGTAGTTCACCAATACAACATTTGACTCCTAAGTGATTCATAATACGTGCAGTTCACCAATACAACATTTGACTCCTAAGTGATTCATAATACGTGTAGTTCACCAATACAACATTTGACTCCTAAGTGATTCATAATACGTGCAGTTCACCAATACAACATTTGACTCCTAAGTGATTCATAATACGTGTAGTTCACCAATACAACATTTGACTCCTAAGTGATTCATAATACGTGTAGTTCACCAATACAACATTTGACTCCTAAGTGATTCATAATACGTGTAGTTCACCAATACAACATTTGACTCCTAAGTGATTCATAATACGTGTAGTTCACCAATACAACATTTGACTCCTAAGTGATTCATAATACGTGTAGTTCACCAATACAACATTTGACTCCTAAGTGATTCATAATACGTGTAGTTCACCAATACAACATTTGACTCCTAAGTGATTCATAATACGTGTAGTTCACCAATACAACATTTGACTCCTAAGTGATTCATAATACGTGTAGTTCACCAATACAACATTTGACTCCTAAGTGATTCATAATACGTGCAGTTCACCAATACAACATTTGACTCCTAAGTGATTCATAATACGTGCAGTTCACCAATACAACATTTGACTCCTAAGTGATTCATAATACGTGTAGTTCACCAATACAACATTTGACTCCTAAGTGATTCATAATACGTGTAGTTCACCAATACAACATTTGACTCCTAAGTGATTCATAATACGTGTAGTTCACCAATACAACATTTGACTCCTAAGTGATTTATAATACGTGTAGTTCACCAATACAACATTTGACTCCTAAGTGATTTATAATACGTGTAGTTCACCAATACAACATTTGTTATTTTCAAACGCTCTGGATATATCTGGAATCTCTCGTTTAGTCCCAACCCATTGCTTATCGGGAATTGACTTGTATGTATTTTTTTAAATATTTTTTTTTACTTCTGAAACAAACTCTACATTTAAAACCTTTGTTCTTTTATTTTATTTTAAGCTAGAAAAATGACTCACTAGTTCATGATTTTATGCAGAATCCAACTTTATTTTTTTACATACTGAGTTATAGCCAGAATAGAGAGGTTGGGAGAGGAGAAAGTCTCTTTCCATATCAATATTGCAAACATGGTAGCTGGCTGGCGTATGCATGTCACCAGTGACGGGCCTCAGACAATGCCTACAGGATCCATGCATTATTTAAAAGGCCCAGCGAGGCTGTGTGTGTCTGTGCCACCCATTATCTATTTAGATCTGAGAGTTAAAGCCACCTAGCAAAAAAAGCATTTGTTACTGCTACTGCCATGGCCTGTTTAGAAGAAGGGGAAGAGAGGGGTGGAAGGAGGGGAAATGGAGAGATGGAGGAGAGAGGGAAGAGTCAGATGGATGGAGGGGAAATGGAGATATGGAGGAGAGAGGGAAGAGTCGGAAGGATGGAGGGGAAATGGAGAGATGGAGGGGAGAGGGAAGAGACGGATGGATGGAGGGGAAATGGAGATATGGAGGAGAGAGGGAAGAGTCGGATGGATGGAGGGGAAATGGAGATATGGAGGAGAGAGGGAAGAGTCGGATGGATGGAGGGGAAATGGAGAGATGGAGGAGAGAGGGAAGAGTCGGATGTATGGAGGGGAAATTGAGATATGGAGGAGAGAGGGAAGAGTCGGATGTATGGAGGGGAAATTGAGATATGGAGGAGAGAGGGAAGAGTCGGATGGATGAGGGGAAATGGAGAGATGGAGGAGAGAGGGAAGAGTCGGATGGATGGAGGGGAAATGGAGATATGGAGGAGAGAGGGAAGAGTCGGATGGATGGAGGGGAAATGGAGAGATGGAGGAGAGAGGGAAGAGTCGGATGGATGGAGGGGAAATGGAGAGATGGAGGGGAGAGGGAAGAGACGGATGGATGGAGGGGAAATGGAGATATGGAGGAGAGAGGGAAGAGTCGGATGGATGGAGGGGAAATGGAGAGATATGGAGGATAGAGGGAAGAGACAGATGGATGGAGGGGAAATGGAGAGATATGGAGGATAGAGGGAAGAGTGGGGTGGATGGAAAGGGAAATGGAGAGATGGAAGAGTGGGGTGGATGGAGGGGAAATGGAGAGATATGGAGGAGAGAGGGAAGAGTCGGATGGATGGAGGGGAAATGGAGAGATGGAAGAGTGGGGTGGATGGAGGGGAAATGGAGAGAGGGAAGAGTCGGATGGATGGAGGGGAAATGGAGATATGGAGGAGAGAGGGAAGAGTCGGATGGATGGAGGGGAAATGGAGAGATGGAGGAGAGAGGGAAGAGTCGGATGGATGGAGGGGAAATGGAGAGTTATGGAGGAGAGAGGGAAGAGGTAGGAGATGAAAAGGAGAATGAAACGGAGATGGAGGAGGAGACAGGATACAGGATACAGGATGAGAGCAAGAAGTAGCGATATACAGTGGGGTGTGATAAAGATGAGAAATAATGACTGGATAAATTGTTTAAATATTGAACTATATTATATGATGACATTTTTAGGGGGGAAATTATATTAGTTTCTACAAATACAATTGGTCAGATAAATAGATTTTGTTTTTCCACTTTGACGTTTGTGGAAATGTGAAATGAATGTAGGAGAATATAACACAATAGATCTGGTAAAACATAATACAAAGAAAGAAAATATATTTATATTTATATATTTTTATTTGTTGCGTCATCTTTGAAACGCAAGAGGAAGTCCAGACAATGTCGGATTCTAGGTGTAATTTAGATGTTGCCCACAAGATGGCAACAGTGTGTTCAAGGTTTCAGAGTGATTAATTGAAGAATTACATCACTACACAATATTTTGTATCAAGTCTGCCAGGTGTCCAAACCACGAGTTTGCCCAAATGTGCCGAATTGGTCAATTGTTACATTTTCAAGTACGTAACTATATGGAACAAACAAAAATGCTATGGTAATAAAAAATTGACGTTTACACACTCCCAGAAATGTCATAAAGGATGGATCATTAGCTTCCCAACAGAAAATACACTAACCTTCACACATCTAGATGGCAGGGTGGGATGGGTGTGGGGCCAGAGACAGCAGTGGGGTCAAACTTTAGCTACTTTCCTACATTTGAATAGATTTTATCAAACAAAACTACCCCACATTTTATCTCTGGGACCCTCAGGATGACACATCCGAGCCAGATTACTGAATGTAAGTACATTATTTACCTCCAGAGGTGAATGTATCAAACCAGTTGCTGTGAGTTCCTCTGTCCAGCATCTGTGTTATTTTACCCAACTTAATCTTTTATTTTTATTGGCCAGTCTGAGATGTGGCTTTTTCTTTGCAACTCTGACTATAAGGCCAGCATCCCGGAGTCACCTCTTCACTGTTGATGTTGAGACTGGACAGAGGAACTCTGCCTAGAAGGCCAGCATCCCAGAGTCACCTCTTCACTGTTGATGTTGAGACTGGACAGAGGAACTCTGCCTAGAAGGCCAGCATCCCGGAGTCGCCTCTTCACTGTTGATGTTGAGACTGGACAGAGGAACTCTGCCTAGAAGGCCAGCATCCCGGAGTCACCTCTTCACTGTTGATGTTGAGACTGGACAGAGGAACTCTGCCTAGAAGGCCAGCATCCCGGAGTCGCCTCTTCACTGTTGATGTTGAGACTGGACAGAGGAACTCTGCCTAGAAGGCCAGCATCCCAGAGTCACCTCTTCACTGTTGATGTTGAGACTGGACAGAGGAACTCTGCCTAGAAGGCCAGCATCCCAGAGTCACCTCTTCACTGTTGATGTTGAGACTGGACAGAGGAACTCTGCCTAGAAGGCCAGCATCCCGGAGTCGCCTCTTCACTGTTGATGTTGAGACTGGACAGAGGAACTCTGCCTAGAAGGCCAGCATCCCAGAGTCACCTCTTCACTGTTGATGTTGAGACTGGACAGAGGAACTCTGCCTAGAAGGCCAGCATCCCAGAGTCACCTCTTCACTGTTGATGTTGAGACTGGACAGAGGAACTCTGCCTAGAAGGCCAGCATCCCAGAGTCACCTCTTCACTGTTGATGTTGAGACTGGACAGAGGAACTCTGCCTAGAAGGCCAGCATCCCAGAGTCGCCTCTTCACTGTTGATGTTGAGACTGGACAGAGGAACTCTGCCTAGAAGGCCAGCATCCCAGAGTCGCCTCTTCACTGTTGATGTTGAGACTGGACAGAGGAACTCTGCCTAGAAGGCCAGCATCCCGGAGTCACCTCTTCACTGTTGACGTTGAGACTGGTGTTTTACGGGTACTATTTAATGAAGCTGCCAGTTGAGGACTTGTGAGGCATCTGTTTCTCAAACTAGACACTCTAATGTACTTGTCCTCTTGCTCAGTTGTGCACCGGGGCCTCCCACTCCTCTTTCTATTCTGGTTAGCACCAGTTTGCGCTGTCCTGTGAAGGGAGTAGTACACAGTGTTGTACGATATCTTCAGTTTCTTGGCAATTTCTCGCATGGAATAGCCTTCATTTCTCAGAACAAGAATAGACTGATGAGATTCAGAAGAAAGTTATTTGTTTCTGGCCATTTTGAGCCTGTAATCGAACCCACAAATGCTGATGCTCCAGATACTCAACTAGTCTAAAGAAGGCCAGTTTTATTGCTTCTTTAATCAGAACAAAAGTTCTCTGCTAACATAATTGCAAAAGCGATTTATAATGATCATTTAAAAAAAAAATGATAAACTTGGATTAGCTAAAACAACGTGACATTGGAACACAGGAGTGATGGTTGCTGATAATGGGCCTCTGTACACCTATGTAGATATTCCATTAAAAAAATATGCAGTTTCCAGCTACAATGTCTACACTGTATTTCTGATCAATTTTATTTTATTGGACAAACAAATTGCTTCTAAGTGACCCCAAACTTTTGAACGGTAGTATGTATACATATCTATATACAGTATATATATATTATATATTATATACATATCTATATACAGTATATATATATATTATATATTATATACATATCTATATACAGTATATATATATATTATATATTATATACATATCTATATACAGTATATATTATATATTATATACATATCTATATACAGTATATATTATATTATATACATATCTATATACAGTATATATATATTATATACATATCTATATACAGTATATATTATATATTATATACATATCTATATACAGTATATATATATATTATATACATATCTATATACAGTATATATTATATATATATACATATCTATATACAGTATATATTATATATATACATATCTATATACAGTATATATTATATATTATATACATATCTATATACAGTATATATTATATATTATATACATATCTATATACAGTATATATTATATATTATATA
This sequence comes from Oncorhynchus kisutch, assembly GCF_002021735.2. Lineage (NCBI taxonomy): Eukaryota > Metazoa > Chordata > Actinopteri > Salmoniformes > Salmonidae > Oncorhynchus > Oncorhynchus kisutch. Next base: position 85,465,226 of record NC_034187.2, read on the forward strand.
CATATCTATATACAGTATATATATTATATATTATATACATATCTATATACAGTATATATTATATATTATATACATATCTATATACAGTATATATTATATATTATATCATATCTATATACATATATATTATATATTATATACATATCTATATACAGTATATATTATTAATTATATACATATCTATATACAGTATATATTATATATTATATACATATCTATATACAGTATATATTATATATATATACATATCTATATACAGTATATATTATATATTATATACATATCTATATACAGTATATATTATATATTATATACATATCTATATACAGTATATATATATATTATATACATATCTATATACAGTATATATATATATTATATACATATCTATATACAGTATATATTATATATTATATACATATCTATATACAGTATATATTATATATTATACATATCTATATACAGTATATATTATATATTATATACATATCTATATACAGTATATATTATATATTATATACATATCTATATACAGTATATATATATATTATATACATATCTATATACAGTATATATATATATTATATTATATACATATCTATATACAGTATATATATATTATATATTATATACATATCTATATACAGTATATATTATATATTATATACATATCTATATACAGTATATATTATATATTATATACATATCTATATACAGTATATATTATATATTATACACATATCTATATACAGTATATTATATATTATATACATATCTATATACAGTATATATTATATATTATACATATCTATATACAGTATATATTATATATTATATACATATCTATATACAGTATATATTATATATTATATACATATCTATATACAGTATATATTATATATTATATACATATCTATATACAGTATATATTATATATTATATACATATCTATATACAGTATATATATATATTATATACATATCTATATACAGTATATATATATTATATATTATATACATATCTATATACAGTATATATATATTATATATTATATACATATCTATATACAGTATATATTATATATTATATACATATCTATATACAGTATATATATATATTATATATTATATACATATCTATATACAGTATATATATATTATATATTATATACATATCTATATACAGTATATATTATATATTATATACATATCTATATACAGTATATATTATATATTATATACATATCTATATACAGTATATATTATATATTATATACATATCTATATACAGTATATATTATATATTATATACATATCTATATACAGTATATATTATATATTATATACATATCTATATACAGTATATTATATATTATATATTATATACATATCTATATACAGTATATATTATATATTATATACATATCTATATACAGTATATTATATATTATATTATATACATATCTATATACAGTATATTATATATTATATATTATATACATATCTATATACAGTATATATTATATATTATATACATATCTATATACAGTATATTATATATTATATATTATATACATATCTATATACAGTATATTATATATTATATATTATATACATATCTATATACAGTATATATATTATATATTATATACATATCTATATACAGTATATTATATATTATATATTATATCTATATACAGTATATTATATATTATATATTATATACATATCTATATACAGTATATTATATATTATATATTATATACATATCTATATACAGTATATATTATATATTATATGTATTTATTTTGATAAATAACAATTACATAACTAAAATACATTCAGTGTACAAAACATTAGGAACACCTTTCCATGACACTGTCCAGGTGAATCCAGCTGAGATCTATGATGTCTTATTGATGTCACTTCAGAGGGTGAAAGGGCAAGAAAACAATATGCCTTTAAGTGTCCACAACACAATAACATCCAGCCAACATGACACAACTGTGGGAAGCATTGGAGTCGACATGGGCCAGCTTCCCTGTGGAACGTTTTGACACCTTGCAGAGTCCATGACCCGACGAATTCAGGCTGGGAAAAAGGGGGTGAAACTTAATGTTAGGAAGGTGTTCCTAATGTTTGGTACACTCAGTGTATATATATAAATCTAATGTAGTCGTTGAATAAGTACATTACTTAGCCCCTTTGTTTACAGTAACATTTTAACTACTCACAATATACATGGACTCACTCTTTCTGAAAGAATAGGGGTTGCCATGGTTTTTAATGACTTCCTGTGTCCCCCATACATACAGCATCTGTAAGGTCCCTCAGTCTAGTATTGCATTTCAATCACAGAATCAACTACATACACCAGGGAGCTTTTTTGAAAACCTCATAAAGAAGGGCAGTGATTGGTAGATGAGTAACGATAACAAATCAGACATTGAATCTCTCTTTTAAGCTCGGTCAAGTTAATAATGCTGTGGATTAGTGGCTGTATTAATTAAACCAACCGGAGACATCAAAGATACAGTTGTCCTTCTGAACTGAACTGCAGGAGAGGAAGGAAACTGCTCAGGGATGTTACCATCAGGATATTGGTGATTTTAAAACAGCTGCAGAATTAAATGTCTGTGATGGTAGAACACTGAGGATGAATCAACAACATTGTAGTGATTCCACAAAAAAAATCCTAAATGACAGAGTGAAAAATCCAACACATCACTGAGTAACTAACTATCTCCTTATTTTTAAGAATGGTTATTGCTGCATCATGTTATGGGTAAAAAAATAAAAATAGGATGGAGCTAAGAGACAAACTTCTAGAGGAAAACCTGCTTCAGTCTGCTTTCCACCAGACACTGGGAGAGGAATTCATCTTTAAGCAGGACAATAACCTACAACACAAGGCCAAATCTACACTGGAGTTGTTTACCAATAAGAAAGTGATTGTCCCTGAGTGACCAAGTTACAGTTTTGACTTAAATCTGCTTGGAAATCTATGGCAACACTTGAAAATGGTTGTCTAGCCATGATCCCCATCACCTTGACAATAATAAAAGGTAAATATGGTACAATCCAGGTGTGGAAAGCTCTGATGGACTTACCCCCAAGAAGACTCAGCTGTAAAGGGGGTTCTGATGGAATTACCCCCAAGAAGACTCAGCTGTAAAGAGGATTCTGATGGAATTACCCCCAAGAAGACTCAGCTGTAAAGGGGGCTCTGATGGAATTACCCCCAAGAAGACTCAGCTGTAAAGAGGATTCTGATGGAATTACCCCCAAGAAGACTCAGCTGTAAAGGGGGCTTTGATGGAATTACCCCCAAGAAGACTCAGCTGTAAAGGGGATTCTGATGGAATTACCCCCAAGAAGACTCAGCTGTAAAGGGGATTCTGATGGAATTACCCCCAAGAAGACTCAGCTGTAAAGGGGATTCTGATGGAATTACCCCCAAGAAGACTCAGCTTTAAAGGGGATTCTGATGGAATTACCCCCAAGAAGACTCAGCTTTAAAGGGGGTTCTGATGGACTTACCCCCAAGAAGACTCAGCTGTAAAGGGGATTCTGATGGAATTACCCCCAAGAAGACTCAGCTTTAAAGGGGATTCTGATGGAATTACCCCCAAGAAGACTCAGCTTTAAAGGGGGTTCTGATGGACTTACCCCCAAGAAGACTCAGCTGTAAAGGGGATTCTGATGGAATTACCCCCAAGAAGACTCAGCTGTAAAGGGGATTCTGATGGAATTACCCCCAAGAAGACTCGGCTGTAAAGGGGATTATAACATGTACTGACTCAGGGAGCTGAATCCTTATGTAATGACTATATTTGAGTTATTTATTTTCTATCAATCTTTTTTTTTAAGATTTATGTTTTCTTCCACTTTGTAGCACAATAAAATGTGAAGAAGAAGATATCTCAAAGAGGCCTGAATACTTGCAAGGTAACATACAACATACACTACATGACCAAGAGTATGTGGACACCTGCTTGTTGAACATCTCATTCCAAAATGAATATATTAATATGGAGTTGGTCCCCCCCTTGCTGCTATAACAGCCTCCTCTCTTCTGGGAAGGCTTTCCACTAGATGTTGGAACATTACTGCTATAACAGCCTCCACTCTTCTGGGAAGGCTTTCCACTAGATGTTGGAACATTACTGCTATAACAGCCTCCACTCTTCTGGGAAGGCTTTCCACTAGATGTTGGAACATTGCTGCTATAACAGCCTCCACTCTTCTGGGAAGGCTTTCCACTAGATGTTGGAACATTGCTGCTATAACAGCCTCCACTCTTCTGGGAAGGCTTTCCACTAGATGTTGGAACATTGCTGCTATAACAGCCTCCTCTCTTCTGGGAAGGCTTTCCATTAGATGTTGGACAATTGCTGCTATAACAGCCTCCTCTCTTCTGGGAAGGCTTTCCACTAGATGTTGGAACATTGCTGCAGGAACTTGCTTCCATTCAGCCACAAGAGCATTAGTGAGGTCGGGCACTGATGTTGGTGTGCCCGACTGGAACTAAGCGGCATAGTCTGAACCATGATAAACAGACCCAGACCATTAGTCTTCCTCCACCAAACTTTACAGTTGGCACTATGTATTGGGGCAGGTAGCGTTCTCCTGGCATTTGCCAAACTCAGATTCGTCTCCGTCGGACTGCCAGATGGTGAAGCATGATTCATCACTCCTGAAAAAGCATTTCCACTGCTCAAGAGTCCAATGGAGGCAAGCTTTACGCCACTCCAACGAATACTTGGCATTGCGCATGGTGATCTTAGGCTTGTGTGTTGCTGCTCGGCCATGGAAACCCATTTCATGAAGATCCCGACGAACAGTTATTGTGCTGATGTTGCTTCCAGAGGCAGTTTGGAACTCGGTAGTGAGTGGTGCAACCGAGGACAGATCAATTTTACACGCTACGCGCTTCAGCACTCGGCGGTCCCGTTCTGTGAGCTTGTGTGGCCTACCACTTCGCGGCTGCGCCGATGTTGCTCCTAGACTTTTCCACGTCACAATAACAGCACTTACAGATGACAGGGGGCAGCTCTAGCAGGGCTGAAATTTGACGAACTGACTTGTTGGAGAGGTGTCATCCTGTGACGGTGTCACGTTGAAAGTCACTGAGCTCTTCAGTAAGACATTCTACTGCAAATGTTTCTCTATGGAGATTGCATGGATGTGTGCTCAATTGTATACACCTGTCAGTAACAGGTGTGGATAAACAGCCAAATCCACTCCTTTGAAGCGATGTCCACATCATTTTAGTGATGTTTGTGTAGCTCAGTATTTTAATTATGTATTTCATACAGTCATTATTGCTCTCTTTTTATCAAGTGTGTCAATAATTTAAGACCCCACTGTAGCTACTGTATGACAGAAGGATAGGGGAGGATACAGGGGAAATGGGAGGAATACAACTAAAAGATGTAAGGAGACAAGACTGGAGGTAATATGTAAGGAGACAGGACTGGAGATGAGATGTAAGGAGACAGGACTGGAGGTGAGATGTAAGGAGACAGGACTGGAGGTGAGATGTAAGGAGACAGGACTGGAGGTGAGATGTAAGGAGACAGGACTGGAGATGAGATGTAAGGAGACAGGACTGGAGGTGAGATGTAAGGAGACAGGACTGGAGGTGAGATGTAAGGAGACAGGACTGGAGGTAATATGTAAGGAGACAGGACTGGAGGTGAGATGTAAGGAGACAGGACTGGACGTGAGATGTAAGGAGACAGGACTGGAGGTGAGATGTAAGGAGACAGGACTGGAGGTGAGATGTAAGGAGACAGGACTGGAGGTGAGATGTAAGGAGACAGGACTGGAGGTGAGATGTAAGGAGCAGGACTGGAGGTGAGATGTAAGGAGACAGGACTGGAGGTGAGATGTAAGGACACAGGACTGGAGGTGAGATGTAAGGAGACAGGACTGGAGGTGAGATGTAAGGAGACAAGACTGGAGGTGAGATGTAAGGAGACAGGACTGGAGGTGAGATGTAAGGAGACAGGACTGGAGGTGAGATGTAAGGAGCAGGACTGGAGGTGAGATGTAAGGAGACAGGACTGGAGGTGAGATGTAAGGAGACAGGACTGGAGGTGAGATGTAAGGAGACAGGACTGGAGGTGAGATGTAATGAGACAGGACTGGAGGTGAGATGTAAGGAGACAAGACTGGAGGTGAGATGTAAGGAGACAAGACTGGAGGTGAGATGTAAGGAGACAGGACTGGAGGTGAGATGTAAGGAGCAGGACTGGAGGTGAGATGTAAGGAGACAGGACTGGAGGTGAGATGTAAGGAGACAGGACTGGAGGTGAGATGTAAGGAGACAGGACTGGAGGTGAGATGTAATGAGACAGGACTGGAGGTGAGATGTAAGGAGACAGGACTGGAGGTGAGATGTGGCAGGGAAAAAGAGGAGGACGGAGTAAGGTAGGAAGGAGAGGGGGAAGAGGAGGAACAAGGGAAAAGAAAGATAATTAAACACACAGCCGGAGCAGAGGAGACATTTAAACTCTGTTCCCCTCCATCTCTCATCATCTCTCTCCCTTTCTCTTTCCTACCCTCCCTCCCTCCATCCTCCTCCTCCCCCATCCTGTTCTCCTCTATCATCCATTCATCATGAGTCACCGACGCAAACGCTCTTCCTGTTAATCCCCACACCTCCCCCTCTCTCTTTCCCTCTCTCTCTATCTTCCGTAACTCATTTTGTCTCTACCTACCCCCCACCCCTCAGCCCACCCTGCCTCTCCTCTTTTCCTCCTTTTGTTCTGTTGTTCTGACAGTGAAGCGATCTTTCTCGGTCGCCACGAGGCTACAGAGTTTTGGAGTCTGTGTAAACATCTGGAAATCAATTCCGCACTGTCAGCTAAACACACCTAAACACACTAAACACACCTCAAATAGTTTGAGGGTTTCCTCTAGCCTGCCTGGAGTGCCTGGTAGGTGGGGTTCTGGTACCATTCTGGTACTGTATGTTTCTGGTAGGTGGGGTTCTGGTACCATTCTATATGGCTGGTACTGTATGTTTCTGGTAGGTGGGGTTCTGGTACCATTCTATATGTCTGGTATGCCAGGCAAGCGTAATTAAGCATTGATAAAATATTGTGAAATATTTGGAGTACTACTTGAACCCAGGTCTACAGGTAAACACACCAACAGCCATAGAAGACTGTTTACCCACCCAGCTAAACACATGGGAGCTAAATCTAGATCCTAGGTGCTAACAGCTGTTTGTAAGTCTCAGGGAGACACCACGACCTACTGCAGCAACCTACAGTAGCAACCTACAGTAGCAACCTACAGTAGCAACCTACAGTAGCAACCTACAGTAAAAACCTACAGTAACAACCTACAGTAGCAACCTACAGTAGTAACCTACAGTAACAACCTACAGTAAAAACCTACAGTAGCAACCTTTTCTCTCAGATAGGAAGAGACACGTCTCTCAGGTAGGAAGGGACATGTCTGTCAGGTAGGAAGGGACATGTCTCTCAGGTAGGAAGAGACACGTCTCTCAGGTAGGAAGGGACATGTCTCTCAGGTAGGAAGGGACATGTCTCTCAGGTAGGAAGGGACATGTCTCTCAGGTAGGAAGGGACATGTCTCTCAGGTAGGAAGGGACATGTCTCTCAGGTAGGAAGGGACATGTCTCTCAGGTAGGAAGGGACATGTCTCTCAGGTAGGAAGGGACATGTCTCTCAGGTAGGAAGGGACATGTCTCTCAGGTAGGAAGGGACATGTCTCTCAGGTAGGAAGGGACATGTCTGTCAGGTAGGAAGGGACATGTCTCTCAGGTAGGAACACTACTACACACAACCCAACCCTACAACACACCACCCAACCCTACAACACACCACCCAACCCTACTACACACCACCCAACACTACTACACACAACCCAACCCTACTACACACCACCCAACACTACTACACACCACCCAACCCTACAACACAACACCCAACACTATTACACACAACCCAACCCTACAATACACCACCCAACCCTAGTACACACCACCCAACCCTACTACACAACACCCAACACTACTACACACCACCCAACCCTACTACACAACACCCAACACTACTACACACCACCCAACCCTACTACACAACACCCAACACTACTACACACAACCCAACCCTACAACACACCACCCAACCCTACTACACACCACCCAACCCTACTACACACCATCCAACCCTACAACACACCACCCAACCCTACAACACAACACCCAACACTACTACACACCACCCAACACTACTACACACTATCCAACCCTACAACACACCACCCAACACCACTACACACCACCCAACACTACTATACACCATCCAACCCTACAACACACTATCCTTCCATACTACACACCACCCAACCCTACTATACACCACCCTTCCATACTACACACCACCCTTCCATACTACATACCACCCTTCCATACTATACACCACCCTTCCATACTACACACCACCCAACACTACTACACACCACCCAACACTACTACACACCACCCTTCCATACTACATACCACCCAATCCTACTACACACCACCCTTCCATACTACACACCACCCTTCCATACTACATACCACCCAATCCTACTACACACCACCCTTCCATACTACACACCACCCAACACTACTACACACCACCCTTCCATACTACACACCACCCTTCCATACTACACACCACCCTTCCATACTACACACCACCCTTCCACCCCACCCAACACCACCCTACCCAATACCACCCTACTACACATCACCCTACTAGACACCACCCTACCCAACACCACCCTACTATACACCACCCTACCCCACACCACCCTACTATACATCACCCTACTACACACCACCCTACACAACACCAGCCTACTATACACCACCCTACTACACACCACCCTACCCAACACCACCCTACTACACACCACCCTACCCAACACCACCCTACTACACACCACCCTACCCAACACCACCCTACCCAACACCACCCTACTATACATAGCCCTACTACACACCACCCTACACAACACCAGCCTACTATACACCACCCTACTACACACCACCCTACCCAACACCACCCTACTACACACCACCCTACTATACACCACCCTACTACACACCACCCTACCCAACACCACCCTACTATACACCACCCTACTACAGACCACCCTACTATACACCACCCTACCCTACTATACACCACCCTACTATACACCACCCTACCCAACACCACCCTACTATACACCACCCTACTACACACCACCCTACTACACACGACCCTACTATACACCACCCTATCCTACTATACACCACCCTACTATACACCACCCTACCCAACACCACCCTACTACACACCACCCTACTATACACCACCCTACTATACACCACCCTACCCTACTATACACCACCCTACTATACACCACCCTACCCAACACCACCCTACTACACACCACCCTACTATACACCACCCTACCCAACACCACCCTACTATACACCACCCTACCCAACACCACCCTACTACACACCACCCTACTACACACCACCCTAATATACACCACCCTACCCAACACCACCCTACTATAAACCACCCTACCCAACACCACCCTACTACACACCACCCTACTACACACCACCCTACCCAACAACACCCTACTATACACCACCCTACCCAACACCACCCTACTATACACCACCCTACTATACACCACCCTACTATACACCACCCTACCCAACACCACCCTACTATAAACCCCCCTACCCAACACCACCCTACTATACACCACCCTACTACACTCCACCCTACTATAAACCATCCTACCCAACACCACCCTACTATACACCACCCTACTATACACCACCCTACTACACACCACCCTACTACACACCACCCTACTATACACCACCCTACCCAACACCACCCTACTATACACCACCCTACCCAACACCACCCAACCCTCAGGCAGGAAGGGACATGTGTCATACTAATCATGGGGGAGAGAAGAACATGAGGAAAAGATGCAAACATGAACACACACACACAGTCACACACCCACACAAAAACACAGACACCCAAGCACACAGAAGCAAAACACACACACCCAAGCACACAGAAGCAAAACACACACACCCAAGCACACAGAAGCAAAACACACACACCCAAGCACACAGAAGCAGTCCAACTCTCCATGAATACATGAAGGAACACGCGTCCTCTTTCTGCTGTCTCTCCACATGCAGCTCATCCTCTTTCTGCTGTCTCTCCACATGCAGCTCATCCTCTTTCTGCTGTCTCTCCACATGCAGCTCATCCTCTTTCTGCTGTCTCTCCACATGCAGCTCATCCTCTTTCTGCTGTCTCTCCACATGCAGCTCATCCTCTTTCTGCTGTCTCTCCACATGCAGCTCATCCTCTTTCTGCTGTCTCTCCACATGCAGCTCATCCTCTTTCTGCTGTCTCTCCACATGCAGCTCATCCTCTTTCTGCTGTCTCTCCACATGCAGCTCATCCTCTTTCTGCTGTCTCTCCACATGCAGCTCATCCTCTTTCTGCTGTCTCTCCACATGCAGCTCATCCTCTTTCTGCTGTCTCTCCACATGCAGCTCATCCTCTTTCTGCTGTCTCTCCACATGCAGCTCATCCTCTTTCTGCTGTCTCTCCACATGCAGCTCATCCTCTTTCTGCTGTCTCTCCACATGCAGCTCATCCTCTTTCTGCTGTCTCTCCACATGCAGCTCATCCTCTTTCTGCTGTCTCTCCACATGCAGCTCATCCTCTTTCTGCTGTCTCTCCACATGCAGCTCATCCTCTTTCTGCTGTCTCTCCACATGCAGCTCATCCTCTTTCTGCTGTCTCTCCACATGCAGCTCATCCTCTTTCTGCTGTCTCTCCACATGCAGCTCATCCTCTTTCTGCTGTCTCTCCACATGCAGCTCATCCTCTTTCTGCTGTCTCTCCACATGCAGCTCATCCTCTTTCTGCTGTCTCTCCACATGCAGCTCATCCTCTTTCTGCTGTCTCTCCACATGCAGCTCATCCTCTTTCTGCTGTCTCTCCACATGCAGCTCATCCTCTTTCTGCTGTCTCTCCACATGTAGCTCATTCTCTTTCTGCTGTCTCTCCACATGCAGCTCATCCTCCTTCTGCTGTCTCTCCACATGCAGCTCATCCTCCTTCTGCTGTCTCTCCACATGCAGCTCATCCTCTTTCTGCTGTCTCTCCACATGCAGCTCATCCTCTTTCTGCTGTCTCTCCACATGCAGCTCATCCTCTTTCTGCTGTCTCTCCACATGCAGCTCATCCTCTTTCTGCTGTCTCTCTGCTGTCTCTCCACATGCAGCTCATCCTCTTTCTGCTGTCTCTCCACATGCAGCTCATCCTCTTTCTGCTGTCTCTCCACATGCAGCTCATCCTCTTTCTGCTGTCTCTCCACATGCAGCTCATCCTCTTTCTGCTGTCTCTCCACATGCAGCTCATCCTCTTTCTGCTGTCTCTCCACATGCAGCTCATCCTCTTTCTGCTGTCTCTCCACATGCAGCTCATCCTCTTTCTGCTGTCTCTCCACATGCAGCTCATCCTCTTTCTGCTGTCTCTCCACATGCAGCTCATCCTCTTTCTGCTGTCTCTCCACATGCAGCTCATCCTCTTTCTGCTGTCTCTCCACATGCAGCTCATCCTCTTTCTGCTGTCTCTCCACATGCAGCTCATCCTCTTTCTGCTGTCTCTCCACATGCAGCTCATCCTCTTTCTGCTGTCTCTCCACATGCAGCTCATCCTCTTTCTGCTGTCTCTCCACATGCAGCTCATCCTCTTTCTGCTGTCTCTCCACATGCAGCTCATCCTCTTTCTGCTGTCTCTCCACATGCAGCTCATCCTCTTTCTGCTGTCTCTCCACATGCAGCTCATCCTCTTTCTGCTGTCTCTCCACATGCAGCTCATCCTCTTTCTGCTGTCTCTCCACATGCAGCTCATCCTCTTTCTGCTGTCTCTCCACATGCAGCTCATCCTCTTTCTGCTGTCTCTCCACATGCAGCTCATCCTCTTTCTGCTCTCTCTCCACATGCAGCTCATCCTCTTTCTGCTGTCTCTCCACATGCAGCTCATCCTCTTTCTGCTGTCTCTCCACATGCAGCTCATCCTCTTTCTGCTGTCTCTCCACATGCAGCTCATCCTCTTTCTGCTGTCTCTCCACATGCAGCTCATCCTCTTTCTGCTGTCTCTCCACATGCAGCTCATCCTCTTTCTGCTGTCTCTCCACATGCAGCTCATCATTTTCCCAGCACATTAGTCATTCAATCATGGGAGGAAGGAGTGCAACTGACCCAACACATATACACACACACACACACTACACACACACACACTACACACACACACACACTACACACACACACACTACACACACACACACACACTACACACACACTACACACACACACACTACACACACACACACACTACACACACACACACTACACACACACACACACACTACACACACACACACATATACACACACACACACACTACACACACACACACTACACACACACACACACTACACACACACTACACACACACACTACACACACACACACACTACACACACACACACTACACACACACTACACACACACACACACTACACACACACACACACACACAGGCTGCCTCGCATGGCTGGGGATGCGCATGGGAACGGGCTTGGGGTTGATAGGGTGGAAGGGGAGGATTTCATGCCCAATCACACCAGAGAACAGTACGGTACACTGGGAATATGAGCTGAGCAGAACATACTAACACACTCTCTCTTTCACACACACACACACACACACACACACACACACACACACACACACACACACACACACACACACACACACACACACACACACACACACACACACACACCTAGGAACAGATGACACAACATGGCTGTTCCCCTCTCATGACACAACATGGCTGTTCCCCTCATGACACATGGCTGTTCCCCTCTCATGACACAACATGGCTGTTCCCCTCATGACACATGGCTGTTCCCCTCATGACACATGGCTGTTCCCCTCATGACACATGGCTGTTCCCCTCTCATGACACAACATGGCTGTTCCCCTCTCATGACACAACATGGCTGTTCCCCTCTCATTACACAACATGGCTGTTCCCCTCTCATGACACAACATGGCTGTTCCCCTCTCATGACACAACATGGCTGTTCCCCTCTCATGACACAACATGGCTGTTCCCCTCTCATGACACAACATGGCTGTTCCCCTCTCATGACACAACATGGCTGTTCCCCTCATGACACATGGCTGTTCCCCTCTCATGACACAACATGGCTGTTCCCCTCTCATGACACAACATGGCTGTTCCCCTCTCATGACACAACATGGCTGTTCCCCTCTCATGACACAACATGGCTGTTCCCCTCTCATGACACAACATGGCTGTTACCCTCATGACACAACATGGCTGTTACCCTCATGACACAACATGGCTGTTCCCCTCTCATGACACAACATGGCTGTTCCCCTCTCATGACACAACATGGCTGTTCCACCCTCTCATGACACAACATGGCTGTTCCCCTCTCATGACACAACATGGCTGTTCCCATCTCATGACACAACATGGCTGTTCCTCAGACATGTCAACTGATATGTTGTTCTTGATGTAGAGCAACGATACACAGCTATGTTTATATGACCTAGATGTCCTGTGTGTGTGTGTGTGTGTGTGTGTGTGTGTGTGTGTGTGTGTGTGTGTGTGTGTGTGTGTGTGTGTGTGTGTGTGTGTGTGTGTGTGTGTGTGTGTGTGTGTGTGTGTGTGTGTGTGTGTGTCTGTGTGTCTGTGTGTGTGTGTGTGTGTGTGTGTGTGTGTGTGTGTGTGTGTGTGTGTGTGTGTGTGTGTGTGTGTGTGTGTGTGTGTATGTGTGTCTCTGTAGGAGTATGTTTCGTTGTGTTACATCATCATCTTCAATGCAGTGACGTGTGTGTGAATACCGAAGAGGGTCTGACACGTGGAGGGATTAAAAAAAATAAATGTAACCTTTATTTAACGAAGCAAGTCAGTTAAGAACAAATTCTTATTTACAATGACGGCCTACGAACATTGGGATTAACTGCCTGTTCAGGGGCAGAACGACAGATTTATACCTTGTCAGCACGGGGATTCGATCTTGCAACTTTTCAGGTTATTAGTCCAACGCACTAACCACTAGGCTACCTGCCGCCTCCACACTCTAACCACTAGGTTACCTGCCGCCTCTACACTCTAACCACTAGGTTACCTGCCTACCATCAGGCTCAGAGACAGTTTCTATCTATAAGCCATCAGACTGTATCAGAGCGTGAGGTCTGATACCAACAGGCTCAAAGACAGTTTCTATCTACAAGCCATCAGACTGTATCAGAGCGTGAGGTCTGATACCAACAGGCTCAGAGACAGTTTCTATCTACAAGCCATCAGACTGTATCAGAGCGTGAGGTCTGAGACAGGCTCAGAGACAGTTTCTATCTACAAGCCATCAGACTGTATCAGAGCGTGAGGTCTGAGACAGGCTCAGACTGCTGAACACTTGAACTGGACTGACCACCTGCTCTGATTCTTTGCACCTTAGCACACATGCACAGTCGTACAGACGTACAGACACACACACACACACACACAAACACTCACACAGAAATACACACACACACTAGAGGTCGACCGATTAATTATTTATTGAGGTAAAGTCAGTTAAAAGAACACATTTATTTACAATGACAGACTAGGAACAGTGGGTTAACTGGTCTAGGAACAATGGGTTAACTGGCCTAGGAACAGTGGGTTAACTGGTCTAAGAACAGTGGGTTAACTGGTCTAGGAACAGTGGGGTTAACTGGTCTAGGAACAGTGGGTTAACTGGTCTAGGAACAGTGGGTTAACTGGTCTAAGAACAGTGGGTTAACTGGCCTAGGAACAGTGGGTTAACTGGTCTAGGAACAGTGGGGTTAACTGGTCTTGGAACAGTGGGTTAACTGGCCTAGGAACAGTGGGTTAACTGGCCTAGGAACAGTAGGTTAACTGGTCTAGGAACAGTGGGGTTAACTGGTCTAGGAACAGTGGGTTAACTGGTCTAGGAACAGTGGGGTTAACTGGTCTAGGAACAGTGGGTTAACTGGCCTAGGAACAGTGGGTTAACTGGTCTAGGAACCGTGGGTTAACTGGTCTAGGAACAGTGGGTTAACTGGTCTAAGAACAGTGGGTTAACTGGTCTAGGAACAGTGGGTTAACTGGTCTAGGAACAGTGGGGTTAACTGGTCTAGGAACAGTGGGGTTAACTGGTCTAGGAACAGTGGGGTTAACTGGTCTAGGAACAGTGGGGTTAACTGGTCTAGGAACAGTGGGGTTAACTGGTCTAGGAACAGTGGGTTAACTGGTCTAGGAACAGTGGGTTAACTGGTCTAGGAACAGTGGGTTAACTGGCCTATGAACAGTGGGTTAACTGGTCTAGGAACAGTGGGTTAACGGTTAACTGGTCTAGGAACAGTGGGTTAACTGGTCTAGGAACAGTGGGTTAACTGGTCTAGGAACAGTGGGTTAACTGGTCTAGGAACAGTGGGTTAACTGGTCTAGGAACAGTGGGTTAACTGGTCTAGGAGCAGTGGGTTAACTGGTCTGGACACCCTAATCAGGTTGATTCACCCAAATGCCTATGGGTCTGGAAATTTGGTCAAATGGCCGGTAAATTAAAAAACTTCCCGGTCACATTGTCCGGCGCCACATTTTCATGATACACATACTCATAGCACCTTGACTTATAATTAAATACATTCCAGGTTAAAAGCACCCTGCCTGCCCTTCAAACAACTCCATTGCCACTCACCTCCACATCATACACAAGCTGATGTTTATTGTCATGAATCCTGCTCTGGAGGCAAAATTGTTTCCTCCAGATGGGGCCATCTCCAAACTCAACATTTCATAAATCACAACAATTCATGAAAGAAAAAAATAAGCATTTTGGTGATTATTTAAGGTTAGCAGTGTGGCTAAGTTTAGGGTTAGGGTTAGCAGTGTGGCTAAGGTTAGGGTTATCAGTGTTGTTAAGGTTAGGGTTAGCAGTGTGGCTAAGGTTAGGGTTAGCAGTGTGGCTAAGGTTAGGGTTAGCAGTGTGGCTAAGTTTAAGCTTAGGGTTATCAGTGTTGCTAAGGTTAGGGTTAGCAGTGTTGCTAAGGTTAGGGTTAGCAGTGTGGCTAAGGTTAGGGTTAGCAGTGTTGTTAAGGTTAGGGTTAGGGTTAGCAGTGTGGTTAATGTTAGGGTTAGGAGTGTTGTTAAGGTTAAGGTTAGGAGTGTTGTTAAGGTTAGGGTTAGCAGTGTTGTTAAGGTTCAGGTTAGGAGTGTTGTTAAGGTTCAGGTTAACAGGGTTGTTAAGGTTAGGGTTAGCAGTGTTGTTAGGGTTACCAGTGTTGTTAAGGTTAGGGTTAGCAGTGTTGTTAGGGTTAGGAGTGTTGTTACGGTTAAGGTTAGGGTTAGCAGTGTTGTTAGGGTTAGGGTTAGGAGTGTTGTTAAGGTTCGGGTTAGGGTTAGCAGTGTTAAGGTTAGGGTTAGCAGTGTTGCTAAGGTTAAGGTTCAGGTTAGGAGTGTTAAGGTTAAGGTTAGGGTTAGCAGTGTGGTTAAGGTTACCAGTGTTGTTAAGGTTAAGGTTAGGGTTAGCAGTGTTGTTAAGGTTACCAGTGTTGTAAGGGTTAGGGTTAGCAGTGTTAAGGTTAAGGTTAGGGTTAGGGTTAGCAGTGTTGTTAAGGTTAGGGTTAGGAGTGTTGTTAAGGTTGGGGTTAGCAGTGTGGTTAAGGTTAGGGGTAGGAGTGTGGTTAAGTTTAAGGTTATGGTTAGGAGTGTTGTTAAGGTTAAGGTTAGGGTTAGCAGTGTGGTTAAGGTTAGGGTTAGCAGTGTTGTAAGGTTAGGATTAGCAGTGTTATGGTTAGGGTTAGCAGTGTTAAGGTTAGGGTTAGCAGTGTTAAGGTTAGGGTTAGCAGTGTTAAGGTTAGGGTTAGCAGTGTTAAGGTTAGGGTTAGCAGTGTTAAGTTTAAGGTTACCAGTGTTGCTAAGGTTCAGGATAGGGTTAGCAGTGTGGTTAAGGTTATGGTTAGGAGTGTGGTTAAGGATAGCAATGTTGTTAAGGTTAAGGGTTAAGGTTAGGGTTAGCAGTGTTGTAAGGTTAGGGTTAGCAGTGTTAGGTTTAAGGTTACCAGTGTTGCTAAGGTTCAGGATAGGGTTAGCAGTGTGGTTAAGGTTATGGTTAGTGTGGTTAAGGTTAGTAATGTTGTTAAGGTTAAGGTTAGCAGGGTTGTTAAGGTTATGGTTAGGAGTGTTGTTAAGGTTAGGGTTAGCAGGGTTGTTAAGGTTAGGGTTAGGAGTGTTGTTAAGGTTAAGGTTAGCAGTGTGGCTAAGGTTAAGGTTAGCAGGGTTGTTAAGGTTAAGGTTAGGGTTAGCAGGGTTGTTAAGGTTCAGGTTAGGGTTAGCAGGGTTGTTAAGGTTCAGGTTAGGTTTAGCAGGGTCGTTAAGGTTAAGGTTAGCAGAGTTGTTAAGGTTAAGGTTAGCAGGGTCGTAAAGGTTAAGGTTAGCAGGGTTGTTAAGGTTAAGGTTAAGGTTAGCAGGGTCATAAAAGTTAAGGTTAGCAGGGTTGTTAAGGTTAGGGTTAGGAGTGTTGTTAAGGTTAAGGTTAGCAGTGTTGTTAAGGTTAAGGTTATCAGTGTTGTTAAGGTTAGCAGGGTTGTTAAGGTTAAGGTTAGCAGTGGTGTTAAGGTTAAGGTTAAGGTTATCAGTGTTGTTAAGTTTAGCAGTGTTGTTAAGGTTAGCAGGGTTGTTAAGGTTAGGGTTAGCAGTGGTGTTAGGGTTAGGAGTGTTGTTAGGATTAGGGTTAGCAGTGTTGTTAGGGTTGGGGTAGGAGTGTTGTTAAGGTTTGGGTTAGGGTTAGCAGTGTTGCTAAGGTTAAGCTTCGGGTTAGGAGTGTTGTTAAGGTTACCAGTGTTGTTAAGGTTAAGGTTAGGGTTAGCAGTGTGGTTAAGGTTACCAGTGTTGTTAAGGTTAAGGTTAGGGTTAGCAGTGTTGTTAAGGTTACCAGTGTTGTTAGGGTTAGGGTTAGCAGTGTTAAGGTTAAGGTTAGGGTTAGGTTTAGCAGTGTTGTTAAGGTTAGGGTTAGGAGTGTTGTTAAGATTGGGGTAGGAGTGTTGTTAAGGTTAAGGTTAGGGTTAGCAGTGTTGTTAGGGTTAGGGTTAGCATTGTTAAGGTTAGGGTTAGCAGTGTTAAGTTTAGGGTTAGCAGTGTTGTTAGGGTTAGAGTTAGCAGTGTTGTTAGGGTTAGGGTTAGCAGTGTTGTTAGGGTTAGGGTTAGCAGTGTTAAGGTTAGGGTTAGCAGTGTTAAGGTTAGGGTTAGCAGTGTTAAGGTTAGGGTTAGCAGTGTTAAGGTTAGGGTTAGCAGTGTTAAGGTTAGGGTTAGGGTTAGGGTTAGTGTGGTTAAGGTTAGGGGTAGGAGTGTTGTTAAGGTTAAGGTTAGGGTTAGCAGTGTTGTTAGGGTTAGGGTTAGCATTGTTAAGGTTAGGGTTAGCAGTGTTAAGTTTAGGGTTAGCAGTGTTGTTAGGGTTAGAGTTAGCAGTGTTGTTAGGGTTAGGGTTAGCAGTGTTGTTAGGGTTAGGGTTAGCAGTGTTAAGGTTAGGGTTAGCAGTGTTAAGGTTAGGGTTAGCAGTGTTAAGGTTAGGGTTAGCAGTGTTAAGGTTAGGGTTAGCAGTGTTAAGGTTAGGGTTAGCAGTGTTAAGGTTAGGGTTAGCAGTGTTGTTAAGGTTAGGGTTAAGGTTAGCAGGGTTGTTAAGGTTAGCAGGGTTGTTAAGGTTAGGGTTAGCAGTGTTGTTAGGGTTAGGGTTAGGAGTGTTGTTAAGTTTAGGGTTAGCAGTGTTGTTAAGGTTAGGGTTAGCAGGGTTGTTAAGGTTCAGGTTAGGGTTAGCAGGGTTGTTAAGGTTAAGGTTAGCAGTGTTGTCAAGGTTAGGAGTGTTGTCAAGGTTAGGGTTAGGGTTAGCAGTGTTGTTAAGGTTAGGGTTAGGGTTAGCAGGGTTGTTAAGGATAAGGTTAAGGTTAGACGGGGTTGTTAAGGTTAGCAGGGTTGTTAAGGTTAGGGTTAGCAGTGCTGTTAAGGTTAGGGTTAGGAGTGTTGTTAAGGTTAGGGTTAGCAGTGTTGTTAAGGTTAGGGTTAGCAGTGTTGTTAAGGTTAGGGTTAGCAGTTTTGCTAAGGTTAAGGTTAGGAGTGATAAGTTTAAGGTTACCAGTGTTGTTAAGGTTAGGGTTAGCAGTGTTACGGTTAGGGTTAGCAGTGTTAAGTTTAAGGTTACCAGTGTTGCTAAGGTTCAGGATAGGGTTAGCAGTGTGGTTAAGGTTACCAGTGTTGTTAAGGTTAAGGTTAGGGTTAGCAGTGTTGTTAGGGTTAGGGTTAGCAGTGTTAAGGTTAAGGTTAGGGTTAGGGTTAGCAATGTTGTTAAGGTTAGGGTTAGGAGTGTTGTTAAGGTTGGGGTTAGCAGTGTGGTTAAGGTTAGGGGTAGGAGTGTTGTTAAGGTTAGGGTTAGCAGTGTGGTTAAGGTTAGGGTTAGCAGTGTTGTAAGGTTAGGCTTAGCAGTGTTAAGGTTAGGGTTAGCAGTGTTAAGGTTAGGGTTAGCAGTGTTGTTAAGGTTAGGGTTAAGGTTAGCAGGGTTGTTAAGGTTAGCAGGGTTGTTAAGGTTAGGGTTAGCAGTGTTAAGGTTAGGGTTAGGGTTAGCAGTGTTGTAAGTTTAGGGTTAGCAGTGTTGTTAAGGTTAGGGTTAGCAGTGTTAAGGTTAGGGTTAGCAGTGCTAAGGTTAGGGTTAGCAGTGTTAAGGTTAGGGTTAGCAGTGTTAAGGTTAGGGTTAGCAGTGTTAAGGTTAGGGTTAGCAGTGTTGTTAAGGTTAAGGTTAAGGTTAGCAGTGTTGTCAAGGTTAGGGTTAGGGTTAGCAGTGTTGTTAAGGTTAGGGTTAGGGTTAGCAGGGTTGTTAAGGATAAGGTTAAGGTTAGCAGGGTTGGTAAGGTTAGCAGGGTTGTTAAGGTTAGGGTTAGCAGTGCTGTTAAGGTTAGGGTTAGGAGTGTTGTTAAGGTTAGGGTTAGGGACTAGGGTGACATAGGGCTCTGGTCAGAATTGTACTATATAGGGACTAGGGTGACAGGGCTCTGGTCAGAAGTGTACTATATAGGGACTAGGGTGACATAGGGCTCTAGTCAGAAGTGTACTATATAGGGACTAGGGTGACAGGGCTCTGGTCAGAAGTGTACTATATAGAGACTAGGGTGACATAGGGCTCTGGTCAGAAGTGTACTATATAGAGACTAGGGTGACATAGCGCTCTGGTCAGAAGTTTACTATATAGGGGCTAGGGTGACATAGCGCTCTGGTCAGAAGTGTACTATATAGGGGCTAGGGTGACATAGCGCTCTGGTCAGAAGTGTACTATATAGGGACTAGGGTGACATAGTGCTCTGGTCAGAAGTTTACTATATAGGGACTAGGGTGACATAGCGCTCTGGTCAGAAGTGTACTATATAGAGACTAGGCTGACATAGCGCTCTGGTCAGAAGTGTACTATATAGAGACTAGGGTGACATAGCGCTCTGGTCAGAAGTGTACTATATAGAGACTAGGGTGACATAGCGCTCTGGTCAGAAGTGTACTATATAGGGACTAGGGTGACATAGCGCTCTGGTCAGAAGTGTACTATATAGAGACTAGGGTGACATAGCGCTCTGGTCAGAAGTGTACTATATAGAGACTAGGGTGACATAGTGCTCTGGTCAGAAGTGTACTATATAGGGGCTAGGGTGACATAGCGCTCTGGTCAGAAGTTTACTATATAGAGACTAGGGTGACATAGTGCTCTGGTCAGAAGTGTACTATATAGAGACTAGGGTGACATAGCGCTCTGGTCAGAAGTGTACTATATAGGGACTAGGGTGACATAGCGCTCTGGTCAGAAGTGTACTATATAGAGACTAGGGTGACATAGCGCTCTGGTCAGAAGTGTACTATATAGAGACTAGGGTGACATAGGGCTCTGGTCAGAAGTGTACTATATAGGGACTAGGGTGACATAGTGCTCTGGTCAGAAGTGTAGGTTCTGCATAATTAAATCATTGATGTTCTATTGACGGTAATGCCGTGCGTTGCCAAGGAAGGACCTAATTACCATTCCAACGTGATGGGGGTTAGGTTATATATTTTCAATGTTGCTTCATCGACTGACACCATGTAAACAAGCCAAAGCAATGCAACGGGCGAGGGCTTCTCAAGACATATGTAGATTTTGGGTCCTTGAAAAGCTTTCTTCATAAGCAATATGATTAAAATGCTATTGCCATATTTCTAGCACACCCCCCCCCCCATCGGGCACATCTACAGTATATCCTATAGTGCTGGACACCCCCCATCGAGCACATCTACAGTATATCCTATAGTGCTGGACACCCCCCCCCCACCCCCCATCGAGCATATCTACAGTATATCCTATAGTGCTGGACACCCCACCCCCCATCGAGCATATCTACAGTATATCCTATAGTGCTGGACACCCCACCCCCCATCGAGCATATCTACAGTATATCCTATAGTGCTGGACACCCCCCCCCCCCACCCCCCATCGAGCATATCTACAGTATATCCTATGGTGCTGGACACCCCCCCCCCCCACCCCACCCATCGAGCATATCTACAGTATATCCTATAGTGCTGGACACCCCCCATCGAGCATATCTATATTCTATAGTGCTGGACACCCCCCCCCCCCACCACCCATCGAGCATATCTACAGTATATCCTATAGTGCTGGACACCCCCCATCGAGCACATCTACAGTATATCCTATAGTGCTGGACACCCCCCCCCCCACCCCCCATCGAGCATATCTACAGTATATCCTATAGTGCTGGACACCCCACCCCCCATCGAGCATATCTACAGTATATCCTATAGTGCTGGACACCCCCCCCCCCCACCCCCCATCGAGCATATCTACAGTATATCCTATAGTGCTGGACACCCCCCCCCCCACCCATCGAGCATATCTACAGTATATCCTATAGTGCTGGACACCCCCCCCCCCCACCCATCGAGCATATCTACAGTATATCCTATGGTGCTGGACACCCCCCCCCCCCACCCCACCCATCGAGCATATCTACAGTATATCCTATAGTGCTGGACACCCCCCCATCGAGCATATCTATATTCTATAGTGCTGGACACCCCCCCCCCCCCACCACCCATCGAGCATATCTACAGTATATCCTATAGTGCTGGACACCCCCCATCGTTATATATTTTCAATGTTGCTTCATCGACTGACACCATGTAAACAAGCCAAAGCAATGCAACGGGCGAGGGCTTCTCAAGACATATGTAGATTTTGGGTCCTTGAAAAGCTTTCTTCATAAGCAATATGATTAAAATGCTATTGCCATATTTCTAGCACACCCCCCCCCCCATCGGGCACATCTACAGTATATCCTATAGTGCTGGACACCCCCCATCGAGCACATCTACAGTATATCCTATAGTGCTGGACACCCCCCCCCCCACCCCCCCATCGAGCATATCTACAGTATATCCTATAGTGCTGGACACCCCACCCCCCATCGAGCATATCTACAGTATATCCTATAGTGCTGGACACCCCACCCCCCATCGAGCATATCTACAGTATATCCTATAGTGCTGGACACCCCCCCCCCCACCCCCCATCGAGCATATCTACAGTATATCCTATGGTGCTGGACACCCCCCCCCCCCCACCCCACCCATCGAGCATATCTACAGTATATCCTATAGTGCTGGACACCCCCCATCGAGCATATCTATATTCTATAGTGCTGGACACCCCCCCCCCCCCACCACCCATCGAGCATATCTACAGTATATCCTATAGTGCTGGACACCCCCCATCGAGCACATCTACAGTATATCCTATAGTGCTGGACACCCCCCCCCCACCCCCCATCGAGCATATCTACAGTATATCCTATAGTGCTGGACACCCCCCCATCGAGCATATCTATATTCTATAGTGCTGGACACCCCCCATCGAGCATATCTATGTTCTATAGTGCTGGACACCCCCCCCCCCCCCCCCCCCCCACCCATCGAGCATATCTACAGTATATCCTATAGTGCTGGACACCCCCCATCGAGCATATCTATATTCTATAGTCCTGGACACTCCCCCCCTCGTGTAAAGGAAGACTACAGACAGAGCACCTTAATCATGTACACATTGACAGAGCATTATTACCCAGGCAATTTGGAGAGGAGTGCAGAGACCACAAAATGAGCGCGGTAGTAAATGTGCTCCAATCCGCCACTCACTCGACAATCAACCCCGACTCTCTCTGCGAACTGGGCGTTATGTTCTTGGAGGAGAAAACCTATTAGGATATAAGCCTACTGTACTATATATACTGGCTGTAACCAAACAGAATGGGGGACAGGTAAACTTTGACCACATAGGCCTGTTGTATAAACTGTACATCATTAGAAATAGAATACAAAGACTAAGACTGTATGTGACCATTCAACTCAATTCCCTTAGAGAATGTATGTCTTAGCCAACTGGGATGGGACCATTCAACTCCATTCCCTTAGAGACTGTATGTCTTAGCCAACTGGGATGTGGAGATAGACTAGGCAAGGCCCTATGACCAATACAGGCCTATACAGAAGCCATGCCACTACTGCACTTGTATATAGACACCATGATACTACACTGGTATATAGACACCATGATACTACACTGGTATATAGACACCATGATACTACACTGGTATATAGACACTTGTATATAGACACCATGATACTACACTGGTATATAGACACCACTATACTACACTGGTATATAGACACCATGATACTACACTGGTATATAGACACCATGATACTACACTGGTATATAGACACCATGATACTACACTGGTATATAGACACCATGATACTACACTGGTATATAGACACTGGTATATAGACACCATGATACTACACTGGTATATAGACACTGGTATATAGACACCATGATACTACACTGGTATATAGACACTGGTATATAGACACCATGATAATACACTGGTATACAGACACCATGATACTACACTGGTATATAGACACCATGATACTACACTGGTATATAGACACCATGATACTACACTGGTATATAGCCACTGGTATATAGACACCATGATACTACACTGGTATATAGACACCATGATACTACACTGGTATATAGACACCATAATACTACACTGATATACAGACACCATGATACTACGCTGGTATATAGACACCATGATACTACACTGGTATACAGACACCATGATACTACACTGGTATATAGACACTGGTATATAGACACCATGATACTACACTGGTATATAGACACTGGTATATAGACACCATGATAATACACTGGTATACAGACACCATGATACTACACTGGTATATAGACACCATGATACTACACTGGTATATAGACACCATGATACTACACTGGTATATAGCCACTGGTATATAGACACCATGATACTACACTGGTATATAGACACCATGATACTACACTGGTATATAGACACCATAATACTACACTGATATACAGACACCATGATACTACGCTGGTATATAGACACCATGATACTACACTGGTATACAGACACCATGATACTACACTGGTATATAGACACCATGATACTACACTGGTATACAGACACCATTATACTACACTGGTATATAGACACCATGATACTACACTGGTATATAGACACCATGATACTGTATTCGTATCTGCTTTGTCATCATTGACAGAGAAAAGACAGTGGAATAGTGAATCAACCCACTCACACAGACCCCTAGCTAGGGAACCTACTTTCTCCACTCACACAGACAACTCGCTAGGGAACCTACTTTCTCCACTCACACAGACAACTCGCTAGGGAACCTACTTTCTCCACTCACACAGACAACTCGCTAGTGAACCTACTTTCTCCACTCACACAGACCCCTAGCTAGGGAACCTACTTTCTCCACTCACACAGACAACTCGCTAGTGAACCTACTTTCTCCACTCACAGACGCCTCGCTAGTGAACCTACTTTCCCCAATCTACTGTATATGATTGAGCTTGTCTCCATTGGAAACCAGCCTCCAAGCCAGCTGCCCTCACTCACTCTGCTCCGGGCTCGCAGATGCAATTTACACCCTGACTAGACCAGCCACGTTGTGCACGCGCTAGCGTCACAAAATACACTTACACATACGTGTTATTCAATCATTTCATCCAAACTGCTCGTGCGCGTCAACGAGCGTCTGCGTAGTCAGGCTCTAAAATAGAACTTGCTTCTATATGAGACACTCCACGCGCCTGCAAGTCCACTCCTTAAACGAAATCAGGAAGTTACAAACCCACATGGATGCTTGAAAGGCAACAACAAACAAAGAGAGATTAATGAAAGATAAGTCAATTTAAAAAACTAACCAGGTTTCCCTTTTAATCTGTGAATGAATCGTCGGAGTAGAGAAACACAAGATGTTGCATGACTCCGGGTAACATTTCTACAAAGACCCTGTCATGTAAAATAGCATCCCAATGTTCATCTCCCAGGACAAACTGCTAGCAACGGCTATCTAGCTTAATGTCCATGAATGTTTTCACGTCTGTTTCCACCTGCATCGTCTGTATTTCTGTCCATCTGTCATCCTATAGAATCGTGTTGTGTTAGTCGTGTTGTGTTAGTCGTGTTGTGTTAGTCGTGTTGTGTTAGTCGTGTTGTGTTGTGTTAGTCGTGTTGTGTTAGTCGTGTTGTGTTAGTCGAGTTGGTGTTAGTCGTGTTGTGTTAGTCATGTTGTGTTAGTCATGTTGTGTTAGTCGTGTTGTGTTGTGTTAGTCATGTTGTGTTGTGTTAGTCATGTTGTGTTAGTCGTGTTGTGTAGGTGTTAGTTGTGTTAGTCGTGTTGTGTTAGTCGTGTTGTGTTAGTCGTGTTGTGTTGTGTTAGTCATGTTGTGTTGTGTTAGTCATGTTGTGTTAGTCGTGTTGTGTTGTGTTAGTCATGTTGTGTTGTGTTAGTCATGCTGTGTTAGTCGTGTTGTGTTAGTCGAGTTGTGTTAGTCGTGTTGGTGTTAGTCGTGTTGGTGTTAGTCGTGTTGTGTTAGTCTTGTTGTGTTAGTCGTGTTGTGTTAGTTATGTTGTGTTGTGTTAGTCATGTTGTGTTAGTCGTGTTGGTGTTAGTCGTGTTGTGTTAGTCGTGTTGTGTAGGTGTTAGTCATGTTGATGTTAGTCATGTTGATGTTAGTCGTGTTGTGTTAGTCGTGTTGTGTTAGTCGTGTTGTGTTAGTTGTGTTGTGTTAGTCGTGTTGTGTTAGTCGTGTTGTGTAGGTGTTAGTTGTGTTAGTCATGTTGCTGTTAGTCGTGTTGTGTTAGTCGTGTTGTGTTAGTCGTGTTGTGTTAGTCGTGTCGTGTTAGTCGTGTTGTGTTAGTTGTGTTGTGTTAGTCGTGTTGTGTTAGTCATGTTGATGTTAGTCGTGTAGGTGTTAGTCATGTTGTGTTCGTCGTGTTGTAGCAACACTTAACAAGTTGCCTTGAACGCAGCCCCCTAGCAACACTTAACTAGTTGCCTTGAACGCAGCCCCCTAGCAACACTTAACTAGTTGCCTTGACCCCAGCCCCCTAGCAACACTTAACTAGTTGCCTTGAACGCAGCCCCCTAGGAACACTTAACTAGTTGCCTTGAACGCAGCCCCCTAGCAACACTTAACTAGTTGCCTTGACCCCAGCCCCCTAGCAACACTTAACTAGTTGCCTTGAACCCAGCCCCCTAGCAACACTTAACTAGTTGCCTTGAACCCAGCCACCTAGCAACACTTAACTAGTTGCCTTGAACACAGCTCCTCAAACGAGCTCCAGCTACTACTAACCATTAATTAACTCCACATGTTCTCACTCTTCACAATCACCACTTCCACCCTATTTAAACAAAATAGTCACTCCTCCTCTCTGTTTTGTATCACATCTCCTTCCCTTCGTCACCTTTCTCTACCTTCACCACAGCAACCAAACTACCAGGATCCGACATCTACCTGAACCTTCACCACAGCAACCAAACTACCAGGACCTAACGTCTACCTGATAACCTTCACCACAGCAACCAAACCACCAGGACCTGACGGTGACGTCTACCTGAACCTTCACCACAGCAACCAAACTACCAGGACCCAACGTCTACCTGATTACCTTCACCACAGCAACCAAACTACCAGGATCCGACGTCTACCTGAACCTTCACCACAGCAACCAAACCACCAGGACCTGACGGTGACGTCTACCTGAACCTTCACCACAGCAACCAAACTACCAGGATCTGACGTCTACCTGAACCTTCACCACAGCAACCAAACTACCAGGACCTGACGTCTACCTGAACCTTCACCACAGCAACCAAACTACCAGGACCTGACGTCTACCTGATTACCTTCACCACAGCAACTTTCCCAAACTGTTCTCGGGACCACAAGTGGTCCACGTGATGGTAGTTTGCCCCTAGCACTACACAGCTGAGTCAAATGATCAAAGCTTGATGATGAGTTGATTACTTGAATCAGCTGTGTAGTGTTTGGGCAAAATAACTAAACGTGAACCATTGGGGTCCCGAGGACTGAGTTTGGGAATCACGTTCTGACCTTAGTTCTTTTATTATGTCTTTGTTTTAGTATGGTCAGGGCGTGAGTTGGGTGGGTTGTGTATGTTCCTTTTTCTATGTTTTGGGATTTCTTTGTTTGGCCTGGTATGGTTCTCAATCAGAGGCAGCTGTTTATCGTTGTCCCTGATTGAGAACCATATTTAGGTAGCCTGGTTGTCCCTGATTGAGAACCATATTTAGGCAGCCTGGTTTCACTTTTGAGTTGTGATGTGATTATTTTCCGTGTTTGTTACCTCATGGGACCGTTTAGTTTGTTTCCCTTTGTTATTTTGTATTTCTGTAGTGTTCAGTTTGTCTTATTAAAATAAATACTTACCACGCTGCAAATTGGTCCGACCTTCTCTTACTCCTCATCAGAGGAAGAGGACGAACGTTACATTGGGAAACCCTCCGGATGCTTCATCTGCAGCCCTTGGCTTCATCTAGTCCATTCTCAATTCTCCACTGAATCCTCATTCTAACCTCCAGTCCATTCTCAATTCTCCACTGAATCCTCATTCTAACCTCCATTCCATTCTCAATTCTCCACTGAATCCTCATTCTAACCTCCAGTCCATTCTCAATTCTCCACTGAGTCCTCATTCTAACCTCGAGTCCATTCTCAATTCTCCACTAAATCCTCAATCTAACCTCGAGTCCATTCTCAATTCTCCACTGAATCCTCATTCTAACCTCCAGTCCATTCTCAATTCTCCACTGAATCCTCATTCTAACCTCGAGTCCATTCTCAATTCTCCACTGAATCCTCATTCTAACCTCCAGTCCATTCTCAATTCTCCACTGAATCCTCATTCTAAACCTCCAGTCCATTCTCAATTCTCCACTGAATCCTCATTCTAACCTCCAGTCCATTCTCAATTCTCCACTGAATCCTCATTCTAAACCTCCAGTCCATTCTCAATTCTCCACTGAATCCTCATTCTAACCTCCAGTCCATTCTCAATTCTCCACTGAATCCTCATTCTAAACCTCCAGTCCATTCTCAATTCTCCACTGAATCCTCATTCTAACCTCCAGTCCATTCTCAATTCTCCACTGAATCCTCATTCTAACCTCCAGTCCATTCTCAATTCTCCACTGAATCCTCATTCTAAACCTCCAGTCCTCATTAAAGTCCGGTATATCACATCATTGTTCCCTTTTTGTTTTCAAAGCTCTTCTACACAAGCTTCCAACTGATTTGTATTTGTTTGTGCTAACGAATAAAAGATCCTCTTGCAGGATTTATAACTCTTTGAGGTCCCTCTGGTCTTGACCAATTAAATCCTTTTGTTTTAGTGTTGGAATTGTTGGAATAACCTAAAAAAAATCCTTGATTTCCCCAGGCAGTTTAGGACTCTGGTGTTGAATGAATTAATTGAGGATTGCACTTATTTCGATTGTAGTAGTTTATTTGATTGTAGTAGTTGATTTCGATTGTAGTAGTTTATTTGATTGTGGTGTTGAGGCCTTGTGGTTATTTTTCTACCCTGAATAAATACAAGTTAATTCCATTTCCTCAAAAAAATATAACTCATGTAATGTCTGGTCCTTGTAATGTAATGTCTGGTGTAGATTCACGCACAGAGCGCGGCAGGGGTTTATTTCTCCTTCTCGGAAGGCAGGAATCGTGGTCACAGGCAGGCAATGGTCATACACAGGTAGGCAAACAGGCAGGTGAATCAAAACTAGGACTGAAGGCTATAACTGTCTCTTACAAACGAGCTAGAAAAAGGCTTAGTAGAGTCAAAACAAACAATACCTCACAAAGACACAAACAGAATGAACTGAACTAAATAAGGAGCAGATGAGACCAGGTGAGTAACTAACACAGGTGAAATCAATGAAAGACAGTGCTACGTTCCAGAACACAAAGAAACAGGGCTAAGTTCCAGAACACAAAGAAGCAGGGCTACGTTCCAGAACACAAAGAAACAGGGCTACGTTCCAGAACACACAGAAACAGGGCTACGTCCCAGAACACATAGAAACAGGGCTACGTTCCAGAACACAAAGAAACAGGGCTACGTTCCAGAACACAAAGAAACAGGGCTATGTTCCAGAACACAAAGAAACAGGGCTACGTTCCAGAACACAAAGAAACAGGGCTACATTCCAGAACACAAAGAAACAGGGCTACGTTCCAGAACACAAAGAAACACAAAGAAACAGGGCTACGTTCCAGAACACAAAGAAACAGGGCTACGTTCCAGAACACAAAGAAACAGGGCTAGGTTCCAGAACACAAAGAAACAGGGCTACGTTCCAGAACACAAAGAAACAGGGCTACGTTCCAGAACACAAAGAAACAGGGCTACGTTCCAGAACACACAGAAACAGGGCTACGTTCCAGAACACAAAGAAACAGGGCTACGTTCCAGAACACAAAGAAACAGGGCTACGTTCCAGAACACACAGAAACAGGGCTACGTTCCAGAACACACAGAAACAGGGCTACGTTCCAGAACACAAAGAAACAGGGCTACGTTCCAGAACACAAAGAAACAGGGCTACGTTCCAGAACACAAAGAAACAGGGCTACGTTCCAGAACACACAGAAACAGGGCTACGTTCCAGAACACAAAGAAACAGGGCTACGTTCCAGAACACAAAGAAACAGGGCTACGTTCCAGAACACAAAGAAACAGGGCTACGTCCCAGAACACACAGAAACAGAACACAAGGTTGACTAAGAAAGTAAATACAGAACCTTATAGTGAATAACAAGTAAATATATATGGATAATATGCCACAAATATATGTAGATGAATGTGAAATGACAGGGTCCCAAATGGCACCCTATTCCTTATCTAGTGCCATTTTGACCAGAGCACATAGGGTAGTGCGCTATGTAGGGAATAGTGTGAAATTTGAGACTCCAACAGGGAGACAAGGAAGCATATCAATTAAACTAGGAAGTGAAATGTTATTTCTGCATGAAAAAGCCTAGCTGCGAAACATCAACCATTAAAATGGAAGGGTTTGAACAGAACTTATGTTGCTGTGGTGTGCTGGTGATTTAGAGGCATTTTCACACGAATGAGAGGATAATAGCACACGCACACGCTAACACACACACCCCATTTAAACATCGATTAAAATGTGTTTTACGCACGGCCACTGCGCCCTGGCTCCATATGCTTCCCCCATCCCAAAGCGGAGCAGGGTAATCAATCAATCAATCAAAAATCAATGGACCGAATCGAGAACACGTTTCAGCCAATCAAACACCATAATCCTGGTGACGGCTCGTCGTTAGACGTTTGATCCAACTGACCCTTCTCCAATTAACTTGTGGTGAGAACATAATTGCTTAGTCAACACAAACTGGAGAACGTTGTCTTATTTTAATTTTTTTAAGTAAGGTTTAATATAGACCAGGCCTATCATAAAACAACAGGCATTCAGCCGTGGTGGATAACTGAGAGAGACATGTTTCCCATGTCAAAAAAAAGCCATTTGAATTGAACTGAGAGAGCGATAACTGCCATACAAGCTGCCTGCCGACCTGCAGTAAAACGGTTACAGCTCACGGTCTAATTATAACGTGTGTATTTTATCTTGTAGCTGTTTGCAAAGTATTGGTGATCGCGCTCTACCCAGGGAGGAGACGGAGAGCCCACCTGGGTGGTCTTTCTGGCGGAATCGTCACATCGGTGGCCCTCCCGCACTTCGCCTCGGATACACTCGAACCCATGTGATTAATTAGCGCTCCCGCCACTGTTTTCGGTTTAAACGTGAAAACCCGTGCGGCTCTTCGGGACATACACTCGCGTTCATGTGTCATGGAACATTTACGCACCAACGTAACAGCATTCATTTCAATACTGACCGAGGAACCGTTTCCCTCAGAACGGGATGAGCGTTTGGTTTTGATTGTCCTCCTTATCTTTCTCTTGTCGAGTTAATTTGGTGTGTGTCGTCTTGTGGCCAAGAAAGACCCCCTTCCTTCCCGCTGCGCAGCTATTCTTGGCCGCAACTTGTCCATCCGCTGTCAAGTTGACCCATGTCTATTGACACCAGCCGGTCGGCTGCTTCAAAGAGACCGAGAGCAAACTGCAGAGCAGGACTTGCCCTGAACACGGTTAAATAGCAAAGAAATACATCGACCTAGACCCACTGTCTGTAACGCGACCCTTTCTAAACGAAGACCTTGCGTTTCTTAAGACAGGGACAACATGTGGAAGTCAGAATACAGCGGTTCGTTCACGCAAAGGAACATCTGTAGCCTTTTATGTGAAAGCACCTGCTCTCATTTCTCTCTCTGCTCGTTTAAAAAAAGAACAACAGTCTTACCTTGTGGTTGAGACGTGTGGGTTCGGCGGGGATTTAGACTCGTTTTCTTCGTTTTGAATAAACACCAGTATTCCTCGGGTTGGTTCTCCGCGTCGCTAAGGATGAGAAGAGAGATATCCAGCGAAGAAGCAGGTCCGTTATTTCCTCCGCTGCTCGCTGTCTGAGCTTCCCCTATCTCTCTCTCTCTCTCTTCCTAACCGAAAGGGCACGCAGGGTTCCCTCCGTGTGCAGCTGGCGCGGGATTGGTTCACCGGAGTCCTAGCGGACCCTAAATTAGAGGAGGGGCCAAGTCAAGTATAAGAGAATATTCATATTATGCAGCTGGATATAATGATGATATGTTCGTCACTGTCCTGTATTACTAGAATAGGACCGAGCCTTTCACAGACTTGTGATGCTTGTCTGTAACACTGTTGGGACAATAACAGGGGAATATTAGGCAGCCTTCTGGATTTTATATTAGTCAATGTCGATACTTTATGTTATTTACTATACTGTTGAGCCCCTGTGTTACTGTACCCATAGTCTACTGTTATACTGTATCAGTCTACTGTTATACTGTACCCATAGTCTACTGTTATACTGTACCCATAGTCTACTGTTATACTGTACCCATAGTCTACTGTTGTACTGTACCCATAGTCTACTGTTATACTGTACCCATAGTCTACTGTTGGGTCTCTGTTATACTGTACCCATAGTCTACTGTTATACTGTACCCATAGTCTACTGTTATACTGTACCCATAGTCTACTGTTGTACTGTACCCATAGTCTACTGTTATACTGTACCCATAGTCTACTGTTATACTGTACCCATAGTCTACTGTTATACTGTACCCCTAGTCTACTGTTATACTGTACCCATAGTCTACTGTTATACTGTACCCGTAGTCTACTGTTGGGTCTCTGTTATACTGTACCCATAGTCTACTGTTATACTGTACCCATAGTCTACTGTTATACTGTACCCATAGTCTACTGTTATACTGTACCCATAGTCTACTGTTATACTGTACCCATAGTCTACTGTTATACTGTACCCATAGTCTACTGTTATACTGTACCCATAGTCTACTGTTATACTGTACCCCTAGTCTACTGTTATACTGTACCCCTAGTCTACTGTTATACTGTACCCATAGTCTACTGTTATACTGTACCCATAGTCTACTGTTATACTGTACCCATAGTCTACTGTTATACGTGTGTAGTCTACTGTTGGTCTCTGTTATACTGTACCCCTAGTCTACTGTTATACTGTACCCATAGTCTACTGTTATACTGTACCCATAGTCTACTGTTATACTGTACCCCTAGTCTACTGTTATACTGTACCCCTAGTCTACTGTTATACTGTACCCATAGTCTACTGTTATACTGTACCCATAGTCTACTGTTATACTGTACCCATAGTCTACTGTTATACTGTACCCATAGTCTACTGTTATACTGTACCCATAGTCTACTGTTATACTGTACCCATAGTCTACTGTTATACTGTACCCATAGTCTACTGTTATACTGTACCCATAGTCTACTGTTATACTGTACCCATAGTCTACTGTTATACTGTACCCATAGTCTACTGTTATACTGTACCCATAGTCCTACTGTTATACTGTACCCATAGTCTACTGTTATACTGTACCCCTAGTCTACTGTTATACTGTACCCATAGTCTACTGTTATACTGTACCCATAGTCTACTGTTATACTGTACCCATAGTCTACTGTTATACTGTACCCATAGTCTACTGTTATACTGTACCCATAGTCTACTGTTATACTGTACCCATAGTCTACTGTTATACTGTACCCATAGTCTACTGTTATACTGTACCCCTAGTCTACTGTTATACTGTACCCATAGTCTACTGTTATACTGTACCCATAGTCTACTGTTATACTGTACCCATAGTCCTACTGTTATACTGTACCCATAGTCTACTGTTATACTGTACCCATAGTCTACTGTTATACTGTACCCATAGTCTACTGTTATACTGTACCCATAGTCTACTGTTATACTGTACCCCTAGTCTACTGTTATACTGTACCCATAGTCTACTGTTATACTGTACCCATAGTCTACTGTTATACTGTACCCATAGTCTACTGTGGGTCTCTGTTATACGTACCCATAGTCTACTGTTATACTGTACCCATAGTCTACTGTTATACTGTACCCCTAGTCTACTGTTATACTGTACCCCTAGTCTACTGTTATACTGTACCCTAGTCTACTGTATACTGTACCCATAGTCTACTGTTATACTGTACCCCTAGTCTACTGTTATACTGTACCCATAGTCTACTGTTATACTGTACCCGTAGTCTACTGTTGGGTCTCTGTTATACTGTACCCCTAGTCTACTGTTGTACTGTACCCATAGTCTACTGTGATACTGTACCCATAGTCTACTGTTATACTGTACCCATAGTCTACTGTTATACTGTACCCATAGTCTACTGTTATACTGTACCCATAGTCTACTGTTATACTGTACCCATAGTCTATTGTTATACTGTACCCATAGTCTACGTTGTACTGTACCCATAGTCTACTGTTGTACTGTACCCATAGTCTACTGTTATACTGTACCCATAGTCTACTGTTATACTGTACCCATAGTCTACTGTTATACTGTACCCATAATCTACTGTTATACTGTAACCCATAGTCTACTGTTATACTGTACCCATAGTCTACTGTTATACTGTACCCATAGTCTACTGTTATACTGTACCCATAGTCTACTGTTATACTGTACCCATAGTCTATTGTTATACTGTACCCATAGTCTACTGTTGTACTGTACCCATAGTCTACTGTTGTACTGTACCCATAGTCTACTGTTATACTGTACCCATAGTCTACTGTTATACTGTACCCATAGTCTACTGTTATACTGTACCCATAATCTACTGTTATACTGTACCCATAGTCTACTGTTATACTGTACCCATAGTCTACTGTTATACTGTACCCATAGTCTACTGTTATACTGTACCCATAGTCTACTGTTATACTGTACCCATAGTCTACTGTTATACTGTACCCGTAGTCTACTGTTATACTGTACCCATAGTCTACTGTTACTGTACCCTAGTCTACTGTTATACTGTACCCATAGTCTACTGTTATACTGTACCCATAGTCTACTGTTATACTGTACCCATAGTCTACTGTTATACTGTACCCATAGTCTACTGTTATACTGTACCCATAGTCTACTGTTATACTGTACCCATAGTCTACTGTTATACTGTACCCATAGTCTACTGTTATACTGTACCCATAGTCTACTGTTATACTGTACCCATAGTCTACTGTTATACTGTACCCATAGTCTACTGTTATACTGTACCCATAGTCTACTGTTGGGTCTCTGTTATACTGTACCCATAGTCTACTGTTATACTGTACCCATAGTCTACTGTTATACTGTACCCATAGTCTACTGTTATACTGTACCCATAGTCTACTGTTGTACTGTACCCATAGTCTACTGTTATACTATACCCATAGTCTACTGTTATACTGTACCCATAGTCTACTGTTATACTGTACCCATAGTCTACTGTTGTACTGTACCCATAGTCTACTGTTATACTGCACCCATAGTCTACTGTTATACTGTACCCATAGTCTACTGTTATACTGTACCCATAGTCTACTGTTGGCTCCCTGTCGGACTGTATATGGGTTGGCTCCCTGACGGACTGTATATGGGTTGGCTCCCTGTCGGACTGTATATGGGTTGGCTCCCTGTCGGACTGCATTGGGGTTGGCTCCCTGTCGGACTGCATTGGGGTTGGCTCCCTGGGTTGGCTCCCTGGGTTGGCCTTTCACTGATTGCCCTGCATTTCTGTAACGTGTTTGGCACTAAAATATTTGATATGATCATAAGACATTCTAACGGCATCATAGCTGCTCATGACAGGTCTTACAACACATTATAATTGGATCGTGAATTAAACCAGCAGGCTTCGAGTAAAGTGTTATTTTCTATGATTCTATCAAGTTTAATTTAGTTTTATTCTGTTATGATCTGCCGTCTCCAACCCAGTGCCTCCTTGACAGCTTTGAGAAGTGTTTCTTTAGGTGAATGTTATCCGGTTGTCAATCAGTCACACATTCTGTCCTCGTCAGAACACTTGACTGACGTGTCCACTATGATTGGCTAGTAATACAGCGAGACCAATCAGGAGAAGGCATTGTAGAAGATAATAGGATTCTATCTGAGGGTGTAGATTAGGAATATGGAGAGAGGGCTAGTGCCAACGATCCTCATCAACACGCTGAGTGGAAATCAATGTTTTTCTCTGTCTCCTGTCTCTGTCTCCTTTCTGTCTCCTCTCTCTCTACTGTCTCCTCTCTTCTGTCTCCTATACTGTCTCCTCTCTACTGTCTCCTCTCTACTGTCTCCTCTCTGTCTCGTTACTCTGTATCTCTCTCACTTTGTCTCCTCTCTGTCTCCTCTCTACTGTCTCCTCTCTCTCTGTCTCGTTACTCTGTATCTCTCTCTCTGTCTCCTCTCTCTCTCTCTCTCCTCTCTCTCTCTCTGTATTCTCTCTGTCTCCTCTCTACTGTCTCATCTCTCTGAATCAATTCAATTCAAGGTGCTTTATTGGCCTGGGAAACATATTTTAACATTTCTAAAGCAAGTGGACTAGATAATGAACAAAAGTTAAATAAAAAATGAACAGTAAACATGACACTCACAGAAGTTCCAAAAGAATAAAGACATTTCAAATGTCATATTATGTCTATATACAGTGTTGGAATGATGTGCAAATGGTTGAAAAACAAAAGGGTTTAAGAATAAACCATAAATATTAGTTGTATTTACAATGGTGTTTGTTCTTCACTGGTTTCACAAATCTTGCTGCTGTGATGGCACACTGGTATTTCACCCAGTAGATATGGGAGTTTATCAAAATCAAGTTTGTTTTCTAATTCTTTGTGGGTCTGTGTAATCTGAGGGAAATATGTGTCTCAAATATGGTCATACATTTGGCAGGAGGTTAGGAAGTGCAGCTCAGTTTCCACCTACTTTTGTGGGCAGTGTTGCACATAGCCTGTCTTCTCTTGAGAGCCAGGTCTGTCTACGGCGGCCTTTCTCAATAGCAAGGCTATGCTCACTGAGTCTGTACATAGTCAAAGCTTTCCTTACGTTTGGGTCAGTCACAGTGGTCAGGTATTCTGCCACTGTATACTCTCTGTTTAGGGCCAAATAGCGTTATAGGTTGCTCTGTTTTTTTGTTAATTCTTTCCAATGTGTCAAGTAATTTTCTTTTTGTTTTCTCATGATTTGGTTGGGTCTAATTGTGTTGATGTCCTGGGGCTCTGTGGGTTCTGTTTGTGAACAGAGCCCCAGGACCAGCTTAGGGGACTCTTCTCCAGGTTAGGTTAGTGATGGCTTTGTTATGGAAGGTTTGGGAATCACTTCCTTTAAGGTGGTTGTAGAATTTAACAATTATTTTCTGGATATTGACAATTGGCGGGAATTGGCCTAATTCTACTCTGCGTGCATTAGTCAGTGTTTTACGTTGTACACAGAGGATATTTTTGCAGAATTCTGCATGCAGAGTCTCAATTTGGTGTTTGTCCCATTTTGTGAATTCTTGGTTGGTGAGTGGACCCCAGACCTCACAACCATAAAGGGCAATGGGTTCTATAACTGATTCAAGTATTTATTGCTAGATCCTAATTGGTATGTTGAATTTAATGTTCCTGTATCTTGCTCTGTATCTCTCTCTCTGTGTCTCCTTTCTGTGTGTCTCTCTCTCTCCTTTCTCTGTCTCCCTGTGTCTCCTTCATCTGTGTCTCTCTCTATCTTTCTCTCTCAATATTGTGTTCATCCCACATAACAGACCCAGTATCCTAAACCATGAGATGTGAAATAACTGACCCAGTATCCTAAACCATGAGATGTGAAATAACAGACCCAGTATCCTAAACCATGAGATGTGAAATAACAGACCCAGTATCCTAAACCATGAGGTGTAATATAACAGACCCAGTATCCTAAACCATGAGGTGTCATTTAACAGACCCAGTATTCTAAACCATGAGGTGTCATTTAACAGACCCAGTATTCTAAACCATGAGGTGTCATTTAACAGACCCAGTATTCTAAACCATGAGATGTGATATAAAAGACCCAGTATTCTAAACCATGAGATGTGATATAACAGACCCAGTATCCTAAACCATGAGGTGTCATTTAACAGACCCAGTATCCTAAACCATGAGGTGTCATTTAACAGACCCAGTATCCTAAACCATGAGATGTGATTTAACAGACCCAGTATTCTAAACCATGAGATGTGCAACTGACAACAGATATGAAAGATAGTGTTTTTTGTTGTTGTTTTTTAAACTCTGAAACATGCTATCCCTGTCCTGGATGGATGATCCCAGCCAAAGTGTCTGATTTGGCTGGGGGATTGTGTAATAGCTAGCTTCGCTGTGCTGCTCTGTTGTGTTCCTGGTTTCAAGGAAAGACTAACTTTATCTGCCCCGAGCACTGCCCCGCTTCTGCCCAATTAGACCATGCTCCATGAAATGCAGGTGTAACAAGCATCTCTCCTCTTTCATGCCCATCTATACCCTTTACCCTTCTATACCTTTCTATACAAATCTACAGTATATACCTCTCTATACCCTTCTATATCCTCTATACCCTCTATGCCATATATACCCATCTACACCTCTCTATAACTCTCTATACCCATCTATATCCTCTATACCCATCTATACCTCTCTATACCCTCTATACCCATCTATACCTCTCTATACCCTCTATGCCATATATACCCATCTATACCCCTCTATACCCTCTATACCCCTCTATATCCTCTATACCATCTATACCTCTCTATATCCTCTATACCATCTATACCCTCTATACCCTCTATACCCATCTATACCTCTCTATACCCATCTATACCTCTCTATATCCTCTATACCCATCTATACCCTCTATACCCATCTATACCTCTCTATATCCTCTATACCCCTCTATATCCTCTATACCCATCTATATCCTCTATACCCATCTATACCCCTCTATATCCTCTATACCCCTCTATACCCCTCTATATCCTCTATACCCCTCTATACCCATCTATACCTCTCTATATCCTCTATACCCCTCTATACCCCTCTATATCCTCTATACCCATCTATATCCTCTATACCCCTCTATACCTCTCTATATCCTCTATACCCATCTATACCCATATATACCCCTCTATATCCTCTATACCCATCTATATCCTCTATACCCCTCTATACCCCTCTATATCCTCTATACCCCTCTATACCCCTCTATATCCTCTATACCCCTCTATACCCATCTATACCTCTCTATATCCTCTATACCCCTCTATACCCCTCTATATCCTCTATACCCATCTATATCCTCTATACCCCTCTATACCTCTCTATATCCTCTATACCCATCTATACCCATATATACCTCTCTATATCCTCTATACCCATCTATACCTCTCTATATCCTCTATACCCCTCTATACCCCTCTATATCCTCTATACCCCTCTATACCCCTCTATATCCTCTATACCCCTCTATACCCCTCTATATATCCTCTATACCCCTCTATATCCTCTATACCCATCTATACCTCTCTATATCCTCTATACCCATCTATACCTCTCTATATCCTCTATACCACTCTATATCCTCTATACCCATCTATACCTCTCTATATCCTCTATACCCCTCTATATCCTCTATACCCATCTATACCCATCTATACCTCTCTATACCCATCTATATCCTCTATACCTCTCTATATCCTCTATACCCATCTATACCCATCTATACCTCTCTATACCCATCTATATCCTCTATACCTCTCTATATCCTCTATACCCATCTATACCCATCTATACCTCTCTATACCCATCTATATCCTCTATACCTCTCTATATCCTCTATACCCATCTATACCCATCTATACCTCTCTATACCCATCTATATCCTCTATACCCATCTATACCTCTCTACACCTCTCTATATCCTCTATACCCATCTATACCTCTCTATACCCATCTATATCCTCTATACCCTCTATACCCCTCTATATCATATATACCCATCTATACCTCTCTATATCATCTATACCTCTCTATATCCTCTATACCCATCTATACCCTCTATACCCTCTATACCTCTCTATATCCTCTATACCCATCTATACCCTCTATACCCTCTATACCCATCTATATCCTCTATACCCTCTATACCCCTCTATATCATATATACCCATCTATACCTCTCTATATCATCTATACCTCTCTATATCCTCTATACCCATCTATACCCTCTATACCCTCTATACCTCTCTATATCCTCTATACCCATCTATACCTTCTATACCCTCTATACCTTCTATACCCTCTATACCTCTCTATACCCTCTATACCTTCTATACCCCTCTATACCTCTCTATATCCTCTATACCCTCTATACCCTCTACACCTCTCTATATCCTCTATACCCATCTATATCCTCTATACCCATCTATACCCATCTATACCCCTGTATATCCTCTATACCCATCTATACCCATCTATACCTCTCTATATCCTCTATACCCATCTATACCCATCTATATCCTCTATACCCTCTATACCTCTCTATATCCTCTATACCTCTCTATATCCTCTATACCCATCTATACCCTCTATACCCTCTATACCCTCTATACCTCTCTATATCCTCTATACCCATCTATACCCTCTATACCCTCTATACCTCTCTATATCCTCTATACCCATCTATACCCTCTATACCCTCTATTCCCTCTATACCCATCTATACCCTCTATACCCTCTATACCTCTCTATACCCATCTATATCCTCTATACCCATCTATACCTCTCTATATCCTCTATACCCTCTATACCTCTCTATATCCTCTATACCCATCTACACCTCTCTATACCCTCTATACCCCTCTAGAT
Source organism: Oncorhynchus kisutch (assembly GCF_002021735.2). Lineage (NCBI taxonomy): Eukaryota > Metazoa > Chordata > Actinopteri > Salmoniformes > Salmonidae > Oncorhynchus > Oncorhynchus kisutch. The sequence goes on from NC_034187.2 coordinate 85,506,270, forward strand.
CCTCTATACCCATCTATACCTCTCTATACCCATCTATATCCTCTATACCCTCTATATCATCTATACCCTTCTATACCTCTCTATATCCTCTATATCCTCTATACCCCTCTATATCATCTATACCAGGGGTGTCAAACTCAAATACCCAGTGGGCCAAAATGTAAAACCTGAACAAAGTCACGGGCCAACATTGAACAAATTAACCTTTTAATATGGACCCAAACAAGTTTTGCTTTAACATTGAATATGGAACAAGCATCGCTTATTACCATACAATATATAATTTAATAGTGGAGACATGCAAAATCGAATTTCAAATGAAAAAACACATCAATGGCATTCATTTATTAAATAAATAAAATTTAAATAAAAATTGTATGCCTGATTTCTATTTGCAGCCTTCTGATTTAAATACCAAAATTATTAGCCAGTTTTTCCACTGGCTAATAATTTTACAAATAAAATGATAATAAATCAATCAACCATTCAAGCCCATGCCTTGTAGCAAGAAAAAGTGCATAAAGAAAACGTTAATTATTGCACACTGGTCTAATCTGATGTGCCCAAGCCAGATACCTGGCATCTCTTCTTGGATGCTAGTTCATCAATGTCTAGGCTCAAGCTCTGAGCTGAAGAAATCCTCAGTATCGAGCGAAGATGTTCATCAGTCAGACGTCTCCTGTGAGTTGTTTTGGTCATCTTCATCGAGGAGAAAAGTTGCTCGCATAGATAAGTGCTGCCGAACATGGAGAGCATCTGAGCAGCTTGGGTGCGGAGCTGAGGCATTGTGTCAGGGATGAACCGTGGAAACTGTGCGGCGCCCACAGCATCATACTTTGACTTCAGCGTGTCGTTGCACTGGAGTTCAATCAGCTCCATTTGGATGTTGGTTGGTGCATTTTCCACATCAACTGCGAAGGGATTACTAAGCAGTTCAAACTTGCATTTCTGGGCATCGAAGTCGGCAAATCACCGGCTAAACTCAGCGGCGAGTTTTTCAGCAAACTGTGCGCATGGGAGCACGGCGGTAGAGATCTGCGCTTTTATGGATTGGCAGCAGGGAAAATGGCAAGGGTTTCCTTGCAGCATCTGATTCTCCCACAGGCACAGTTTAGTTTTGAAGGCCCTCACTGCAGCGTACATGTCTGTGATGATGCGCCCCCGCCCCTGAAGCTGCAGGTTCAGCGCATCGAGATGGCTCGAGATGTCACAGAGAAAGGCCAGCTCACACAGGAACTTTTGCTCCCGGAGCTCTGCTGTATCCTTCCCTTTGGTTTCCAGGAATTGACATATTTCCTCACGCAGCTCGAAACATCTTTTCAGTACTTTTCCTCTGCTTAGCCATCTCACCTCTGTGTGATACGGCACGTCTGCGTATTCCGAACCACACTCCTCCAGAAAAGATTTAAACTGGCGGTGATTTAGACCTTTGGCTCTTATAAAGTTAACTACCTGTGTTACTGTGGTCATAACATGTTCCATCTTTAGGGCTTTGGCACACAGTGCTTCCTGATGTATGATGCAGTGGTAAACAGTTAGCTCACCTGCACAGTTCTCTTCCCGCATCTTCTCCCGAACCATGCCCACCAGTCCACTCTTTTTACCGCACATCGCTGGCGCACCATCTGTCGTTAATCCAACGAGTTTATCCCACGGCAGCTTTATTTCAGTTACACATTTGGAAACCTCCTCAAAGATTTCCTTTCCTGTGGTTGTGCCATGCATTGATTTGAATCCTAATAGCTCCTCCGTAACACACAGATTTGTGTCCACTCCACGGATGAAGACTGACAGCTGAGCAGTATCAGATGCGTCGCAGCTCTCATCCACACCGAGGGAGAACGCAACAAAATCTTTTCCCTTTTCCATCAGCTGGTCATACAGATTGGTGGCAAGATCACATGTGCGATCAGCTACTGTGTTCCTGCTCAGGCTCACGTTTGAAAATGCTTGTTTTTTCTCTGGGCATACGAGGTCACAAACCTTCATCATGCACTTTTTCATGAACTCTCCCTCATTAAAGGGCCGGGCTGATTTTGCGATCTCTGCTGCCACTATATAACTAGCCTTTACAGCAGCCTCGCTTTGTGATGTGGCTTTTTTAAACATATTCTGTTGTGAAACCAAACTTCTTTTCATCTCCTCTACTTTCTGGCTCCTTTGAGTCATGTCCAGGTCCTTGTATTTGTCATGGTGTTTCGTTTCATAGTGTCGTCTAATGTTGTACTCCTTACTTACAGCCACGTTGACTCCACAAACAAGACAAACAGGTTTGTCTTTTACATATGTAAACAGATATTCTGCCTCCCACTTGTCCAGAAAGCTCCTGTTTTCTGCCTTTCTTTTCGCCATTTTTGGGAAGGGTTAGCTCGCTGACAGTTGTAGCGTCGATGTTGCTATGAGTACTGTCACAGAGGAGAGAGCGTTTCTGGGTCCTGTCCTGATTGGCGAGCGAAAACAGCAGAGCATTATGGGATTCGTAGTATTAGTGGTGAATGCGCTGTATAATACCGGCGGGCCAGCTCTAGTAGTAATTTGGTATTGTCTCGCGGGCCAAATATAATTACCCCACGGGCCAGAGTTTGACACCCATGATCTATACCCTTCTATACCTCATATCCTCTATACCCCTCTACATAATCTATACCCTCTATACCCCTCTATACCCCTCTATATCATCTATACCCATCTATACCCTCTATACCCTCTATCATCTATACCCTTCTATACCTCTCTCTATCCTCTATACCCATCTATACCTCTCTTTATCCTCTATACCTCTCTATACCCATATATACCTCTCTACACCTCTCTATACCCATCTATATACTCTATATCCATCTATATCCTCTATACCTATCTATATCCTCTATACCATCTATGTCCTCTATACCATCTATGTCCTCTATACCCTCTATACCCATCTATATCCTCTATACCCTCTATACCCCTCTATCATCTATACCCATCTATACCTCTCTATATCCTCTATACCCATCTATACCCCTCTATACCCTCTATACCCTCTATATCATCTATACCCTTCTATACCTCTCTATATCCATCTATACCCCTCTATACCCCTCTATATCATCTATACCCATCTATAACCATCTATACCTCTCTATACCCTCTATACCCTCTATACCTCTATACCCTCTATATCTCTCTATATCCTCTATACCCTTCTATATTCTCTATACCCATCTATACCTCTCTATACCCATCTATACCCTTTTATATTCTCTATACCTATCTATATACCTCTCTATATCCTCTATACCCTTCTATATTCTCTATACCCATCTATACTTCTCTATACCCATCTATACCCTTCTATATTCTCTATACCCATCTATATACACCTCTATACCCATCTATACCCTTCTATACCTATATATATCCTCTTTACCCCTCTATATTTCCTCTATAACACTCTATATATCAAATCAAATTTATTTATATAGCTCTTCTTACATCAGCTGATATCATCATATCCAAGATGGCGTAGAAGTCAGACATTGTTGTCTTGTCTCGTCCCATGTGTATATATATTTTTCTTCGCGTTCTTTTTATTATTTTTCCTAAACCTCAACTTCAAAATACTCTCCTGCAACCCGCCTCACCCAATGTGGTGTGGATCTGTTTTTTTCCCCCTAAAGTATTTCTATTTACCTCCGAACTGGAATACCTCAACTGAAGCTAGCTGACTAGCTACCAGCTATCAGTCAGCTAACCACTGCTAGCGGTCATCAGCTAGCCTTTAGTTCGGAAAGCTCTCGCCAGTTCGTACAATGCGTTTCAAACCAGAGCATACCGGACCTATTTTTCTCTCCATATCCCCGAATTCCTACCACAAGCTCTGAACCTTTTTCATTTGGATCATCACAACTAGGTAACCACAACCCGGGTTGACTACTCCTGGCTAACGTTTCCGTCCCGGAGCTAGCACCAACTAGCCTGGGGCTAGCCCACGCCAGACCCATCTCAATCCTGGGCTACAATATCCGGACCCCTTCTACTGCCGGTATGGGGCACGGAACCCCGCTGATCCTCTACGACTGGAATACCGACATAACCTGCCCGAGGATTCCAACAGGCCCCTCAGGTTCGACGTCCGCTTAAGGCCCATTCTACTAACCTGCTAGGCCTGCTAGCTACTTGCTACCTAGAGCTACTTGGAAACCTACTAATTCCCACGACTGTTCTATCGACGTCACCGCACGAAGAGGCAAAAACAGACTTACCTCCATCGCGACGTCCCCCGTAGGCTAACTGGCTAGTCCCGGTCTGCTAACTGCCCGAGGATTCCAACAGGCCCCTCAGGTGCGACGTCCGCTTAAGGCCCATTCTGCTAACTGCTAGCTTGTTTAGCCCCGGCCTACTAACTGTTAGTGTGTTAGCATCGGCCTGCTAACTGTCTGAATCGCCGTGCCCCCAGTCAGCCCAACCACTCACTGGACCCATATGTTCACTTGGCTATGCATGCCTCTCTCTAATATCAATATGCCTCGTCCATTACTGTCCTGGTTAGTGATTACTGTCTTATTTCACTGTAGAGCCTCTAGCCCTGCTCAATATGCCTTAACCAACCATGTTGTTCTACCTCCAACATATGCAATGACATCACCTGGTTCAAACGTCTCTAGAGACTTTATCTCTCTCATCATTACTCAATTCCTAGGTTTACCTCCAATGTACTCACATCCTACCTTACCTTTGTCTGTACACTATGCCTTGAATCTATGCTATCGTGCCCAGAAACCTGCTCTTTTACCTCTCTGTTTTCCGAACATGCTAGACGGCCAGTTCGTTTAGCATTTAGCCGTACCCTTATCCTACTCCTCCTATGTTCTTCTGGTGATGTAGAGGTTAATCCAGGTCCTGCAGTGCCTAGTTCCACTCCTATTCCCCAGGCGCTCTCTTTTGTTGACTTCTGTAACCGTAAAATCCTTGGTTTCATGCATGTTAACATTAGAAGCCTCCTCCCTAAGTTTGTTTTACTCACTGCTTTAGCACACTCTGCCAACCCGGATGTCTTAGCTGTGTCTGAATCCTGGCTTAGAAAAACCACCAAAAACCCAGACATTTCCATCCCTAACTATAACATTTTCCACCAAGATAGAACTGCTAAAGGGGGCGGAGTTGCAATCTACTGCAGAGATAACCTGCAGAGTTCTGTATTACTATCTAAGTCTGTACCCAAACAATTTGAGCTTCTACTTCTAAAAATGCACCTTTCCAGAAACAAGTCTCTCACTGTTGCCGATCACTGCCCGCACCTGCTCGCCTGTCCAGCATCACTACTCTGGATGGCTCTGACTTAGAATATGTGGACAACTACAAATACCTAGGTGTCTGGTTAGACTGTAAACTCTCCTTCCAGACTCACATCAAACATCTCCAATCCAAAATTAAATCTAGAATTGGCTTCCTACTTCGCAACAAAGCAACCTTCACTCATGCTGCCAAACATACCCTCGTAAAACTGATCATCCTACCGATCCTCGACTTCGGTGATGTCATTTGTAAAATAGCCTCCAACCGTCTACTCTTCAAACTGGATGCAGTCTATCACAGTGCCATCCGTTTTGTCACCAAAGCCCCATACACTACCCACCATTGCGACCTATACGCTCTCATTGGTTGGCCCTCGCTTGGTTGGCCCTCGGTCTTTGGCTCTCGTCGCCAAAGACCTCCTCCATTCCTGCCATTATTGAAAGAGATCGTGATACCTCATCTCAAAATAGGGCTACTTAATGTTAGATCCCTCACTTCCAAGGCAGTTATAGTCAATGAACTAATCACTGATCATAACCTTGATATGATTGGCCTGACTGAAACATGGCTTAAGCCTGATGACTTTACTGTGTTAAATGAGGCCTCACCTCCTGGTTACACTAGTGACCATATCCCCCGCGCATCCCGCAAAGGCGGAGGTGTTGCTAACATTTATGAAAGCATATTTCAATTTATTAAAAAAAGAAAAAAGAAAACACATTTTTGTCTTTTGAGCTCCTAGTCATGAAATCTATGCAGCTCAATCACCTCTTATACTGTTTACAGGCCTCCTGGGCCACATACAGTGTTCCTCACTGAGTTCCCTGAATTCCTATCGGATCTTGTAGTGTCATGGCAGATAATATTCACATGATTGGTGACTTTAATATTCACATGGAAAAGTCCACAGACCCACTCCAAAAGGCTTTCGGAGCCATCATCGACTCAGTGGGTTTTGTCCAACATGTCTCTGGACCTACTCACTGTCACAGTCATACTCTGGACCTAGTTTTGTCCCATGGAATAAATGTTGTGGATCTTAATGTTTTTCCCCAAAATCCTAGACTATCGGACCACCATTTTATTACGTTTGCAATCTGAACAAATAATCTGTTCAGACCCCAATCAAGGATCATCAAAAGTCGTGCTATACATTTTGGAATAATTCAAAGATTCCTACATGCCCTTCCTGTAACGGCTCTCTTCTATCTCCTCCTCTGACGAAGTGGTAGAACAAGGATCGGACCAAAATGCAGCGTGATGATGATTCATGATATATTTTAATGAAGGAAAACCTATACATACAGAAACTACAAAACTAACGAAATGAAATAATGAAAACCGAAACAGCCCTATCTGGTGCAAACACAAAGACAGGAACAATCACCCACGAAAACACTCACAGAATATGGCTGCCTAAATATGGTTCCCAATCAGAGACAACGATAATCACCTGACTCTGATTGAGAACCGCCTCAGGCAGCCATAGACTACGTAGAAACCCCACAAAACCCCTAAGACAAAAACACACCACAATAACCCATGTCACACCCTGGCCTGACCAAATAATTAAAGAAAACACAAAATACTAAGACCAAGGCGTGACACTTCCTGACTACGTTACTTGAGTGGGTTGAGTCACTTATGTGATATTCCTGTCTGGGTTGGCGCCCCCCCTTGGGTTGTGCCGTGGCGGAGATCTTCGTGGGCTATACTCGCCCCCCCCCCCCCCCCCCCCAATAGTGATCAGGGATCGCAATTGGGCGATGCAGGCTTGTACACAATCGCCCAACCTTAACACACACACACACACTGTGTGGTTACAGTAGACTAATGTATGTCAAGAAAATTACAGACGGAGGCGCAACCATTTCCAACTTTGTTAGACAACGTATGTCAAGGAGGAGAGTTGGCCAATGAGTTGTCATCAGGTGGCTCTGACTCTCCTTCCCAAATAAGGGGACTTGTGTTAACTTAAGAACTGGAAGCCTTTGGCATTACTCTGTGCGGACGACAAGATATTTGCCAAGGTCCTCTCTAACAGACTGAAGTCCGATCTGGACGTGATAGTACATAATCACCATATTGTGTACTGGGTCGCTCAATCATGGGCAACTTGTTCTTAAGTTCTTATGGGCAGGTGGGATGGTAGCATCCGTCTAGAGAGGTATAGATGATATAGAGGGTATATCAAGTGTAATACAGCAAAATGAAGCTTGTTGTTAATCCAGCCGCGGTGTCAGATTTCAAAAAGGCTTTACGGCGAAAGCAAACCATGCGATTATCTGAGGACAGCGCCCCGCATACAAACACATGAAAAATATTTTTCAACCAGGCAGGTGAGCCACGAAAGTCAGAAATAGCGATATAAAAAATGCCTTACCTTTGATGATCTTCTTCTGTTGGCACTCCAAAAGGTCCCAGTTACATCACAAATTGTCCTTTTGTTCGATAATGTCCTTCTTTATATCCAAAAAAACTCAGTTTAGCCGGCACGCTTCAGTCAATAATCCACCCAGTTTCCCTCCATCAAAATGCAAAAATGCACAAAATTAATATATTAAACTTATCCAAACAAGTCAAACAACGTTTAATCAAACCTTAGGTACCCTAATACGTAAACAACCAATAAAACCTAAGATGGATAATCGTCACTGTCTGAAAAATACCAAAGAACGAGCTCTCATTCACGCGCTTGGAAACACTACAGCCATAATGGGAGCCACTCAGAAAAACTACAATTTCTGGCTCATTTCTCCAAAAACCAGCCTGAAACTCTTTTCTAAAGACTATTGACATCTAGTGGAAGCCCTAGGAACTGCAATCTGGGAGGACTTGGGCTTATAATAAAAGTGATTGAAAATAGGGGTAGGCTTATTATTTTATTTTTTTGTGGGGGGGCGGGGGTGGTTTGTCCCCTGGGTTTCACCTGCCATATCAGTTCTTCCTGTTACTCAGGGCCTAAGTATCTACCAATTATATACACATCCTAGCTTCAGGGCCTGAGTAACAGTCAGTTTACTTTGGGCACGCTTTTCATCCAGACGTCAAAATACTGCCCCCTACCCAAGAGAGGTTAATCAGCGACATGTTGGACTTGTCAAGAGTTTATAGTGTGAACACCGGACTGGTCTCTTTAGATCAAGAGAAGGCTTTTGATAGAGTGGACCATGAGGATCTGTTTAACCTCACTAGGGTAGGGGGCAGCATTCAGAATTTTGGATGAAAAGCATGCCAAACTGTAATGGCCTGCTACTCGGGCCCAGGAGATATGATATGCAGATATGTGGTAGATCTGGATAGAAAACACTCTAAGGTTTCCAAAACTGTTGAAATATTGCCTGTGAGTATAACATAACTGATTTAGCAGGCAAAAACCTGAGAGAAATCCATTCAGGAAGTGTTTTTGTTTTGTAGTTTTTGTTTTGTAGTTTTCTATTCAAAGCCATTACAGTATCCATTGACATAGGACTGCATTTGCAGTTCCTATGCCTTCCACTAGATGTCAACAGTCTTTAGAAATCGTTTCAGGCTTGTATTCTTATAAATGAGGGAGTAAGACCAGTCTGAACGAGTGGACCCAAACGTGATGCAGAGTTTTTTCAGGCGCATGTGCATTTCTTGCTTACCTTTTATATTGATGACGTTATTGTCCGGTTGAAATATTATAGATCATTTAGGCTAAAAACAACCTGAGGATTGAATATAAACATTGTTTGACATGTTTCTATGAATTTTACGGATACAATTTAGATTTTTTTGTCTGATTGTTTTGACTGAGTTTGAGCCTGTGGATTACTGAAGAAAACGTGCAAACAAAACGGAGGTTTTTGGATATAAAGAGACTTCATCGAACAAAAGGAACATTTATTGAATAAATGAATGTCTTCTGAGTGCCACCATATGAAGATCATCAAAGGTAAGGGATTAATTCTATTTCTATTTCTGAGTTTTGTAACGCTTCTGCTTGGCTGGTTACTGTTTGTAATAATTTGTCAACTGGGCTATATTCTGGGCTAGGTATGTTCTGGGCTAGGTATGTTCTGGGCTAGGTATGCTTTCGCCAAAACGCATTTTTATAAATATGACACTGTGGTTGGTTTAACAAGAAGTTCATCTTTAAACCTATGTAAAATATGTTTTGTTTTCTGAATTTTTATAATGAACATTTCTGTAATTGAATTTGGCGCTCTGCAATCTCACTGGATGTTGGCCAGATGGGACGCTAGCATCCCCCATACCCTAGAGAGGTTAACCTCACTAATTAGCTAGTAAATAAATAATTAAACTAATTTGTTTAGTCCTGAATAAGTCTCAGGTTTTGCTGATGCAAGGAGGTTACAACTGTTCAGAATGATGCCAATTCAAAGTTATGATATGTTTATGGATGTGTTAGGTAAAGACCTTTAGTGTTTAACTTCTCTAGGGTAGGGGGCAGCATTCGGAATTTTGGATGAAAAGCATGCCCAAGGTAAACTGCCTGCTACTCAGGCCCAGAAGCTAGAATATGTATGCAATTGGTAGATTTGGCTAGGAAACACTCTAATGTTTCCAAAACTGTTAAAATATTGTCTGTGAGTATAACAGAACTGATATGGCAGGTGAAAACCTGAGGAAAATCCATCCATGAAGTGCTATTATCTTGAAATTGTGTTTTTCCACCATACAAAGACGTAAGACGCAGTTCACGATTCCTATGGCTTCTTCAACATGTGGTCAGCCTTTAGGTTGAGTTTCAGGCTTTTACTCTGAAAAATGAGGGAGAAACAGCACTTCCAATGAGAGGACAGTAGACATTTCCAGACATGAGTTGGATAGAGAGACTCCCGTGGGAGTGCGCATTTCTTGTTTTTTCTTTTCTATTGACGTAACTTTTGTCCGGTTGAGATATGATCGATTACTTATCACAAAAAAAACTGAGGACCTGAGGATTGATTACAAACATCGTTTGACATGTTTCTATGATCTTTTATGGTACTTTATTGATTTTTTGTCTCTCTGTTGTGAACGCGTTTTGTTCCAATGGGTTACTGAACAAAACGCAGCAACAAAATGGAGGTTTTTGAATATAAAGAGGGACTTTATCAAACAAAATTAACATTTATTGTGTGACATGGAGTCTTGGGAGTGCAACCATATGAAGATCATCAAAGGTAAGTGATTAATTATAACGCTATTTCTAACTTTTGTTACTCCTCTACTTTGCTGGTTACTGTTTGTAATGATTTGTCTGCAGGGCGCTGTTCTGAGATAATTGAATGGTTTGCTTTTGCCGTAAAGCCTTTTTGAAATCTGACACAGCGGTTGGATTAACAAGAAGTTTATCTTTAAGCTGGTCTATAACACTTGTATGTTTCATACATTTTTATAATGAGTATTTCTGTTTTTGAATTTGACGCTCTGCAATTTCACTGGATGTTGGCCAGGTGGGACGTTAGCGTCCCACACCCCCTAGAGAGGTTAATGTGATGTCTGTGTTTGGTCAAGGTGGGAGGGGGGCTCAGTAGGCCAGTCTGGGTGAGACGGGGCATGAGACAAGGACGCCCTCTATCGGGGGAGGTACGTATATACACTAGCCATTGAGCTTTTTTGGGGACTGCTTCACAGGAGACTATAGGGAGTGTGCTGTACAGGCATGGGTGTGTTGACAGGCATAGCAGTGCCAGCATATGCAGATGACGTTTCTGTGATGGTTGGGATGGGCAGGATATGCAGGCAGTCTGAAGGTTTACGAGGGAGCTTCGTAAACTAAGGTAAACTAGAGTAAGAGAGAAGCTCTGCTATGTGGGGCATGGGGGGATAGGGTCCCTCTGTTTCCAAGGGGTTTGCAGTGGGCTTGTGAAGGGCTTAAAATGTCGGGGGTGTATCTGGGCTCGGCGAGGTGGGTCAGGAAGAAATGGAAGGAGCTGTCACAGGCAGTGGTGTCAAGACTGACCAGGTGGAGGTGGCCCCTGTCCCAAGTGTCATAGAGAGGGAGGGTGCTGAAAATCAACAACCTGGTGGCATCTTCCCTGTGGCATAAACTGGCTGTCCTCAACATCCCCACCAGTCTGCTCGCCGACCTGCAACGCAAGCTGGTGGACTTTTTATGGTCGGGCCATCACTGGCTGAGGGCGGCAGTGTTGTACATGACCATCCACGAAGGAGGACAGGGCCTGGTGGAACTAGAGAGCAGGGTGGCTGCATTCAGACTAAAGGCGGCACAGAGACTGCTGTACCATACGGATGTCAGCTGGAGGGAGCCAGCATGCACACTGCTGAGGAGATCTGGTGGATTAGAGTTGGACCGGCAGCAGTTCCTCATGAAGCTGGAGAGGCTGAGTACAGCAGGTCTCTCTGATTTTTACTCTGCAATGCTGAGGGCCTGGCAGATGCTAAGACCCACACGAGAACGAGATGTGGAGCCTGGGCTGTGGGTGTGGGAGGAGCCTATCTTCCACAACCCAGCCATCCTTTTGAGATCGTTTCAATTGGCCACCCTGTAGAGGCGACTGATGGCAGCAGGCTCACTAAGGCTGGTGACCTACATCTGTTGGGAGAGGAGGGGTGGAAAACCTGGACGTCCTGGCACAACAAGCAGGAATAACGTCTCTTAGGCTGCTGGAAACATTCCCGGAGGAGGTCAAGGAGGCAGTGTCTGAGCAAGTAAGGGGGGGTGTTTGAGCAGCCAAATGGGGAGGGGCCACCAATGTTTCTGCCACTGCAGATGATGGCAGAGACTGAGGACTGGCAAGGGGGTCTGGAGGACTTGTTAGATTTTAACACAGTTTGAGGATGTGTGGGGTAAAGCCCTCTACAACCTCTGCGTTAAGGTTAGGAACATTAGAAGCCTAACAGGAGTGAAGGTACATCAGTGGGAGGGGGTATGTGGGGCGGAGAGTACGGTGGGTTTTAGGTGGAGGGGGCTCTACAAACCCCCAGTACCAAAGAGATCAGGGGACCTCCAGTGGAGGGTTCTACATGGAGCCCTGGCCACTAACAGCTGGTTTGTACAGGTTGAATCGGGAGTCGGGCAGGGGTGTCCTTTCTGTGTCATGAGAGAAACTGTGATTCATGTGTTTTCTGTGTGCACCAGGTTAATGCCATTAATGTCTCTGTTGGAATGTCTGTGTGAGAGGTTGGGGGTGGGTTTTACTGTGGGATGTTTATAATGGGATACAGGTATTCAAATAAGGAGAAGGCCAAATGTTTTTTTGTTTAATTTTCTGTTTGCTCAGACAAAGTTGGCTATTTGACAAGGAAGAACAGGATCATAAAGTGGGGGGGGGGGGGGTAACAGACCCTTTACTATTGTTGAATGGGATGGTCTCTGCGCGCCTCAGGGTGGAATTTGAGTTGTATAAAATGATAAGTGTGGCGATGTTTCAGGAGATATGGTGTGTTGGGGGGGGGGGCTGTCTGTATAGCTGGGGAGATGTGTTGGATCTCTCTCTCTGCTCTGCATCTCTCTCTCTGCTCTGTATCTCTCTCTCCGCTCTGCATCTCTCTCTCTGCTCTGTATGTCTCTCTGCTCTGCATCTCTCTCTCTGCTCTGCATCTCTCTCTCTGCTCTATCTCTCTCTGCTCTATCTCTCTCTGCTCTGTATCTCTCTCTGCTCTGTATCTCTCTCTCTGCTCTGTATCTCTCTCTCTCTGCTCTGTATCTCTCTCTGCTCTGTATCTCTTTGCTCTGTATCTCTCTCTGCTCTGTATCTCTCTCTGTCTCTGCTCTGTATATCTCTCTCTGCTCTGTATCTCTCTCTCTGCTCTGCATCTCTCTCTCTGCTCTATCTCTCTCTGCTCTATCTCTCTCTGCTCTGTATCTCTCTCTGCTCTGTATCTCTCTCTCTCTGCTCTGTATCTCTCTCTGCTCTGTATCTCTTTGCTCTGTACATCTCTCTCTGCTCTGTATCTCTCTGCTCTGTATCTCTCTCTCTGCTCTGTATCTCTCTCTCTGCTCTGTATCTCTCTCTCTGCTCCGTATCTCTCTCTCTGCTCTGTATATCTCTCTCTGCTCTGTATCTCTCTCGCTGCTCTGCATCTCTCTCTCTGCTCTGCATCTCTCTCTCTGCTCTGTATCTCTCTCTCTGCTCTGTATGTCTCTCTGCTCTGCATCTCTCTCTCTGCTCTGTTTCTCTGCTCTGTGTCTCTCTCTTTCTCTCTCCCTCTCTAATATACACACACACACACACACACACGCACACACAAACCACATACACAGCATGCCCTCTGAGTGTTCTCACAGGTGCTAACGATGGTGTACCGCAACATCACTTTCACACACACACCGAAGGCAGTGTCACTTTCGCAGGCTCAAGGCAATGCAACGCATGTTCATTTCTCAGATGTGATTTTGTGTGAATTCATTCAGCGCCACTTCGATATCAAATACTGTGTCCCAAATGGCAACCTATTCCCCATGGGCCCTGGTTTAAAGTAGTGCACTATGTAGGGAATAGGGTCCCATTTGGGATGTACACTAAGACTTAAAGCTGTTCAGACGTCAGTAACAGGATCAAATTAGATGTCTCATTCTTGCTCTGTAAGGCGTTTCTGTTATATTTTTTGAAAAATGTCTGAGCTGCTCTGAATGTGGGTAATTTGGTGCAACTACATACAGTTGGATTGTGCTGGACTGGTTGTTCCCTCCAGTCTAATCAATTTAGCTACAATGGTCGAATGCCTTTGAGGATCCTACAATCACACTGGAGGTATAAAAGTTGCCACTATTCGCAGATCTAAGATAAGAATACCCAAAATACTCTCTTTAAATAATAGGAAGATTAAATAATATTGTTAGTTAGGTGCAACTTCAATCCAGCACTACCACATCACCCTGAGGTTTCAGCACCATGGACAGTACTACCCCATCACCCTGAGGTTTCAGCACCCTGGACAGTACCACCTCATCGCTGAGGTTTCAGCACCATGGACAGTACTACCCCTTCACCCTGAGGTTTCAGCACCATGGACAGTACCACCTCATCGCTGAGATTTCAGCACCATGGACAGTACTACCTCATCACCCTGAGGTTTCAGCACCATGGACAGTACAACCTCATCACCCTGAGGATTCAGCACCCTGGACAGTACTACCTCATCACCCTGAAGTCTCAGCACCCTGGACAGTACTACCCCATCACCCTGAGGTTTCAGCACCCTGGACAGTACCACCTCATCGCTGAGATTTCAGCACCATGGACAGTACTACCTCATCACCCTGAGGTTTCAGCACCATGGACAGTACCACCTCATCGCTGAGATTTCAGCACCATGGACAGTACTACCTCATCACCCTGAGGTTTCAGCACCCTGGACAGTACTACCTCATCACCCTGAGGTTTCAGCACCCTGGACAGTACCACCTCATCGCTGAGATTTCAGCACCATGGACAGTACTACTTGCCCTAAAACTCAACTCTGGACCTCAATGCTCGTTCAACTGATTTAGATTTGGCACACAAGGTTGGGTGCAATTAAAGTTTTTCTCTCCCTTGGTACTATTTGTACAAGTATGTGGTACATTTTCACAACTCTTAGTACAAAAATCCAAACTGGTCAACTTTTTACGCAGCCAGTATTTCATTCAAAACCTGTCATTCATTCGGATTATAAAACATCTCTGATCAAACAACTGTTCATTTCTAAATATAACTTTGTGAAATGTAATGAGAAAATTGTTTTAAAATCACAAACACAACCTAATGATATTTTAAATTGAGTTATTTTAACTATTCAATAGCAAACAATGCAGGATACACATTTAAAATCTCCCTTAAAGAGCTGATAGTAAAACGCTACAGGAGATTACACTATAAATTACTATAGATTAACACAGTAAATTACACAGTAAATGACTGTAGAGTACACAGTAAATGACTGTAGATTACACAGTAAATTACACCGTTTTGACATTAGGCAATTCTCTAACATTACCCAACAAAATGGACAGAAAATCTCTAATTTCCATAATATCTATCCAATGTGTAATCAAAGGTGCGATCAATGAAGACATCCTCTACAATCATTCATTCAATTAAAACACATACAAAACCAATCTGATATAATTGCAACATACTGTCTGTAATAAATTAAATGAAACAAATGAAAGGAATGTAAATGAAACATGACATTTAGCAATCCATCACTAGTAGGAATGTTTCCGGGTGGAAGGGAGGTCTCAGATGTGGCGGGCTGCCTATGAGCTAATTCACTGATTCGCTACATGAAATCGTCTTGAACCCTTGGTCGTGACGTTCCGGCAGGGAACGAAGCCCTTCCAAAAAGGTCCAGCAGTAGCTCCTCATGCCTCCCAATGGTTGCTCTTTGTAAGGAGACATGGTGGAGGAGCTGGTCCCAGTCTGCTGGGTCAGTCATGGCCAGTTCGTACTATAACAACACAAGGTGAGACCCAGATGCAGAGACAGGAGGTAGATGGTAGAGCTCCGATATGTTTTAGAACAAAGGGAGTAGGCAAAGGCAGGGGGGACAGGCGAGAGTTCATAAACCAGTCCAAACAGTACCAGACGATAGGCAGGCTGGTAGTCAGAACAGGCAGAGTGGTCAGGCAGGCTGGTAGTCAGAACAGGCAGAGTGGTCAGGCAGGCTGGTAGTCAGAACAGGCAGAGTGGTCAGGCAGGCTGGTATTCAGAACAGGCAGAGTGGTCAGGCAGGCTGGTAGTCAGAACAGGCAGAGTGGTCAGGCAGGCTGGTATTCAGAACAGGCAGAGTGGTCAGGCAGTCTGGTAGTCAGACTGCAATGCTAACATGTAGCCTTCCAGGCGTTCGCAGCAGCCTAACTGCAATGCTAGCATGTAGCCTTCCAGGCGTTAGCAGCAGTCTAACTGAAATGCTAACACATAGCCTTCCAACAT
This sequence comes from Oncorhynchus kisutch, assembly GCF_002021735.2. Taxonomy (NCBI): domain Eukaryota; kingdom Metazoa; phylum Chordata; class Actinopteri; order Salmoniformes; family Salmonidae; genus Oncorhynchus; species Oncorhynchus kisutch. The sequence goes on from NC_034187.2 coordinate 85,522,403, forward strand.
GTAGCCTTCCAACATGTAGCCTTCCAGGCATTAGCAGCAGCCTAACTGCAATGCTAACACGTAGCCTTCCAGGCGTTAGCAGCAGCCTAACTGCAATGCTAACACGTAGCCTTCCAGGCGTTAGCAGCAGCCTAACTGCAATGCTAACACGTAGCCTTCCAGGCGTTAGCAGCAGCCTAACTGCAATGCTAACACGTAGCCTTCCAGGCGTTAGCAGCAGCCTAACTGCAATGCTAACACGTAGCCTTCCAGGCGTTAGCAGCAGCCTAACTGCAATGCTAACACGTAGCCTTCCAGGCGTTAGCAGCAGCCTAACTGCAATGCTAACATGTAGCCTTCCAGGCATTAGCAGCAGCCTAACTGCAATGCTAACACGTAGCCTTCCAGGCGTTAGCAGCAGCCTAACTGCAATGCTAACACGTAGCCTTCCAGGCGTTAGCAGCAGCCTAACTGCAATGCTAACACGTAGCCTTCCAGGCGTTAGCAGCAGCCTAACTGCAATGCTAACACATAGCCTTCCAGGCGTTAGCAGCAGCCTAACTGCAATGCTAACATGTAGCCTTCCAGGCGTTAGCAGCAGCCTAACTGCAATGCTAACACGTAGCCTTCCAGGCGTTAGCAGCAGCCTAACTGCAATGCTAACATGTAGCCTTCCAGGCGTTAGCAGCAGCCTAACTGCAATGCTAACACGTAGCCTTCCAGGCGTTAGCAGCAGCCTAACTGCAATGCTAACATGTTGTCTTCCAGGCGTTAGCAGCAGCCTAACTGAAATGCTAACTAACTCTGCTCTCTACTACACTCGTTACTGTGTGTTAGTAGGAGGAGGTTATTAAACACTGATCATAGATCCGTTTTTGTAATTTTCCTAACAATGGATAAGGTTATTCTTTTAGAACGGAAAACTGATCCTAGACTTCTACCTTCAGTATCATGTTCCCTAATAGCGTCGTCCCCTTCACGCAAGGCTCTCTCACGATCAGTCGAACCTCGGACGCTAGCTACATCTTGGAATATCATAGCTCCTAACACGCTAAAATCCTGTTTCCCTCTCTACCTCACACAGACACTGTTGCTGTTTCCCTCTCTACCTCACACAGACACTGCTGCTGTTTCCCTCTCTACCTCACACAGACACTGCTGCTGTTTCCCTCTCTACCTCACACAGACACTGTTGCTGTTTCCCTCTCTACCTCACACAGACACTGCTGCTGTTTCCCTCTCTACCTCACACAGACACTGTTGCTGTTTCCCTCTCTACCTCACACAGACACTGTTGCTGTTTCCCTCTCTACCTCACACAGACACTGTTGCTGTTTCCCTCTCTACCTCACACAGACACTGCTGCTGTTTCCCTCTCTACCTCATACAGACACTGCTGCTGTTTCCCTCTCTACCTCACACAGACACTGCTGCTGTTTCCCTCTCTACCTCACACAGACACTGCTGCTGTTTCCCTCTCTACCTCACACAGACACTGCTGCTGTTTCCCTCTCTACCTCACACAGACACTGCTGCTGTTTCCCTCTCTACCTCACACAGACACTGTTGCTGTTTCCCTCTCTACCTCACACAGACAATGTTGCTGTTTCCCTCTCTACCTCACACAGACACTGCTGCTGTTTCCCTCTCTACCTCACACAGACACTGCTGCTGTTTCCCTCTCTACCTCATACAGACACTGCTGCTGTTTCCCTCTCTACCTCACACAGACACTGTTGCTGTTTCCCTCTCTACCTCATACAGACACTGCTGCTGTTTCAAAGTGGAATAGACATCTGTCCCCAGTGGGTTGTCATCAAGCTAAAGCTCAGAGGTGACGTGTCCACATCATCAGTGATCATCTTCTGGTCTATTCTCACTATGTTGGTGGCAAAGAAACAGAAAGATCCACTGGACCCCCGGACTGAATCTGTTGATCCACTGGATCCCCTGACTGAATCTAGGCCCAGTGAAACCTGAATGATCTTCTAGGCCCAGTGACACCTGAATGACCTTCTAGGCCCAATGACACCTGAATGACCTTCTAGGCCCAGTGACACCGGAATGAACTTCTAGGCCCAGTGACAATATAATGACCTTCTAGGCCCAGTGACACCTGAATGACGTTCTAGGCCCAGTGACACCTGAATGACCTTCTAGGCCCAGTGACACCAGAATGAACTTCTAGGCCCAGTGACAATATAATGACCTTCTAGGCCCAGTGACACCTGAATGACCTTCTAGGCCCAGTGACACCTGAATGACCTTCTAGGCCCAGTGACACCGACATTACCTTCTTAGGCCCAGTGACAATATAATGACCTTCTAGACCCAGTGACACCGGAATGACCTTCTACGCCGAGTGACAATATAGTGACCTTCTAGGCCCAGTGACACCTAAATGACTTTCCAGACCCAGTGACACCTGAATGACCTTCTAGGCCCAGTGACACCTGAATGACCTTCTAGGCCCAGTGACACCTTAATGACCTTCTAGGCCCAGTGACACATGAATGACCTTCTAGGCCCAGTGACACCGGAATGACCTTCTACGCCGAGTGACAATATAGTGACCTTCTAGGCCCAGTGACACCTAAATGACTTTCCAGGCCCAGTGACACCTGAATGACCTTCTAGGCCCAGTGACACCTGAATGACCTTCTAGGCCCAGTGACACCTGAATGACCTTCTAGGTCCAGTGACACCTGAATGACCTTCTAGGCCCAGTGACACCTGAATGACCTTCTAGGCCCAGTGACACCAACATTACCTTCTTAGGCCCAGTGACAATATAATGACCTTCTAGACCCAGTGACAATATAATGACCTTCTAGGCCCAGTGACACCTTAATGACTTTCTAGGCCCAGTGACACCTGAATGACCTTCTAGGCCCAGTGACACCGGAATGACCTTCTACGCCCAGTGACAATATAGTGACCTTCTAGGCCCAGTGACACCTACATGACTTTCTAGGCCCAGTGACACCTGAATGACCTTCTAGACCCAGTGACACCTGAATGACCTTCTAGGCCCAGTGACACCTGGATGACCTTCTAGGCCCAGTGACACCGGAATGAACTTCTAGGCCCAGTGACAATATAATGACCTTCTAGGCCCAGTGACACCTGAATGACGTTCTAGGCCCAGTGACACCTGAATGACCTTCTAGGCCCAGTGACACCAGAATGAACTTCTAGGCCCAGTGACAATATAATGACCTTCTAGGCCCAGTGACACCTGAATGACCTTCTAGGCCCAGTGACACCTGAATGACCTTCTAGGCCCAGTAACACCGACATTACCTTCTTAGGCCCAGTGACAATATAATGACCTTCTAGACCCAGTGACACCGGAATGACCTTCTACGCCGAGTGACAATATAGTGACCTTCTAGGCCCAGTGACACCTAAATGACTTTCCAGGCCCGGTGACACCTGAATGACCTTCTAGGCCCAGTGACACCTGAATGGCCTTCTAGGCCCAGTGACACCTTAATGACCTTCTAGGCCCAGTGACACATGAATGACCTTCTAGGCCCAGTGACACCGGAATGACCTTCTACGCCGAGTGACAATATAGTGACCTTCTAGGCCCAGTGACACCTAAATGACTTTCCAGGCCCAGTGACACCTGAATGACCTTCTAGGCCCAGTGACACCTGAATGACCTTCTAGGCCCAGTGACACCTGAATGACCTTCTAGGTCCAGTGACACCTGAATGACCTTCTAGGCCCAGTGACACCTGAATGACCTTCTAGGCCCAGTGACACCAACATTACCTTCTTAGGCCCAGTGACAATATAATGACCTTCTAGACCCAGTGACAATATAATGACCTTCTAGGCCCAGTGACACCTTAATGACTTTCTAGGCCCAGTGACACCTGAATGACCTTCTAGGCCCAGTGACACCGGAATGACCTTCTACGCCCAGTGACAATATAGTGACCTTCTAGGCCCAGTGACACCTACATGACTTTCTAGGCCCAGTGACACCTGAATGACCTTCTAGACCCAGTGACACCTGAATGACCTTCTAGGCCCAGTGACACCTGGATGACCTTCTAGGCCCAGTGACACCTGAATGACCTTCTAGGCCCAGTGACACCAGAATGACCTTCTAGGCCCAGTGACAATATAATGACCTTCTACACCCAGTGACACCTTAATGACCTTCTAGGCCCAGTGACACCAGAATGACCTTCTAGGCCCAGTGACACCTGGCTGACCTTCTAGGCCCAGTGACACCTGAATGACCTTCCAGGCCCAGTGACACCTGAATGACCTTCTAGGCCCAGTGACACCAGAATGACCTTATAGGCCCAGTGACAATATGTAATTCTAGGCCCAGTGACACCTGAATGACCTTATATGCCCAGTGACACCTGAATGACCTTCTAGGCCCAGTGACACCAGAATGACCTTCTAGGCCCAGTGACAATATGTCATTCTAGGCCCAGTGACACCTGAATGACCTTCTAGGCCCAGTGACACCAGAATGACCTTCTAGGCCCAGTGACACCTGAATGACCTTATATGCCCAGTGACACCTGAATTACCTTCTAGGCCCAGTGACACCTGAATGACCTTATATGCCCAGTGACACCTGAATGACCTTCTAGGCCCAGTGACACCTGAATTACCTTCTAGGCCCAGTGACACCAGAATGACCTTCTAGGCCCAGTGACAATATGTCATTCTAGGCCCAGTGACACCTGAATGACCTTCTAGGCCCAGTGACACCTGAATTACCTTCTAGGCCCAGTGACACCTGAATGACCGTATATGCCAAGTGACACCTGAATTACCTTCTAGGCCCAGTGACACCTGCATGACCTTCTAGGCCCAGGGACACCAGAATGACCTTCTAGGCCCAGTGACAATATGTAATTCTAGGCCCAGTGGCACCTGAATGACCTTCTAGGCCCAGTGACACCTGAATGACCTTCTAGGCCCAGTAACACCAGAATGACCAATTAAGTCCCTATAGGCCCCGGTGAAAGGTAGTTTACTATTAAGGGAATAGGGTGCCATTTGGGATGCCACTCACTTGTAGAAGTGTTTGCGTGACAACTCTGCTAACATTCAGACTCTCAGGGCTCCATTGTCGCAGATCTGCTAACAGTTGACGAATGTCCTCAGGGTTTAGACACATGATGCTGCTTGGCTAATTCTCCTCCTTTAATATAGCTGTCATCAGCTGCCAAATGGCTGCCTTTCATAGTGTCGCTCTGAGTTCAACCAGATCAATCTGGTACTGTCAGGACCTGTCCTCACTGGAACTAGGCTGAGAGGAGAGGAGGGGAGGGGAGGGGAGAGGAGAGGAGGGGAGGGGAGAGGAGAGGAGAGGAGAGGAGAGGAGAGGAGAGGAGAGGAGAGGAGAGGAGAGGAGAGGAGAGGAGAGGAGAGGAGAGGAGAGGAGAGGAGAGGAGAGGAGAGGAGAGGAGAGGAGAGGAGAGGAGGATTTCAGTGCTGCGGTGACAGAAATAGAAACATTGTTTTGTATGTCAACCTGCCCATCAAAACCAGCAGTGTGTGTGCCTGTGCCTAAACCCAGTCACAAAGGAGGATTCAGGACGATACTCCTGTGCCGTGAAAGGCTTCGGGGGTTTCCGTTCTTCTTCAGTCTCCTGGATAACTGCTTGGATATTCTCACACGGCTGACAGGATCATCAACGCCCCAGTGGTCAGACAGACAAACGCTGGTTAAAACCCCCCCACATACATGTACAAGCGACCTCGACTAACCTGTACCTCCGCACATTGACTCTGTACCGGTACCCCCTGTATATAGCCTCCACATTGACTCTGTACTGGTACCCCCTGTATATAGTCTCCACATTGACTCTGTACCGGTACCCCCTGTATATAGCCTCCACATTGACTCTGTACTGGTACCCCCTGTATATAGTCTCCACATTGACTCTGTACCGGTACCCCCTGTATATAGCCTCCACATTGACTCTGTACCGGTACCCCCTGTATATAGCCTCCACATTGACTCTGTACCGGTACCCCCTGTATATAGCCTCCACATTGACTCTGTACCGGTACCCCCTGTATATAGCCTCCACATTGACTCTGTACCGTAATACCCTGTATATAGCCTCCACATTGACTCTGTACCGTAATACCCTGTATATAGCCTCCACATTGTTATTTACTGCTGCTCTTTAATTATTTGTTATTCTTACCTCTTACTTTTTGGGGGGGTATTTTCTTAAAACTGCATTGTTGGTTAAGGGCTTGTAAGTAAAGCATTTCACAGTAAGATCTACCTGTTGTATTCGGCACATGTGACAAATAAAATTTGAGATTCTATTCTAATGGTTCCATGTAGAACTGGAATGAGATTCTATTCTATTGGTTCCATGCAGAACTAGAATGCGATTCTATTCTAATAGTTCCATGTAGAACTACAATGAGATTCTATTCTAATGGTTCCATGTAGAACTAGAATGAGATTATATTCTAATTGTTCCATGTAGAACTGGAATGAGATTCTATTCTAATGGTTCCATGTAGAACTAGAATGAGATTCTGTTCTAATAGTTCCATGTAGAAGTAGAATGAGATTCTATTCTAATAGTTCCATGTAGAACTACAATGAGATTCTATTCTAATGGTTCCATGTAGAACTAGAATGAGAATCTGTTCTTAGCAGATGCTATGCCATCAGGCCCTGTGATTACATTGCGACACACGTTGACGGTCCGTACATCGGGCCCTTAACGGCTATTCACATCACTAATGTCCTTCCCACTCTCGCCACACGACCGGACAACTTAACATCTCCTCACAAACTTATCCAATCAGTGCCGAGCCTTAAAAAGTGTCAATATGTGGATTACCCAAAAGGAGCTGCATTTAATCTAGCAGTGCAGGTTATGTGTGTGTATGTGGACAGCAGAAGGTTTATGAAAGCAGGCTAAATTGATAGGCCATGTCCAAAATGGTGACCTATTCTCTTATAGTCAATTTGTGGTTGTGTGCAGAAACATGTTGTGAACCCATGCTCTGCTACGAATGTCAGTAGCATTACTCATGTCCTCCAACATCTCTTCCAGCAGCATCTGGTCTTCCATCCAGGGACCGAACCTGCTTAGCTTTATAAGCAAGCCAGTAGTGAGATGCTGGGATGGTATGCTGCTGTAAATAGCAATCTCCTGAAAGACAAGACAGATGGATCAATATACAGACAGGAGAATAGAGGTGTGAGGCCCAGCTAGGGGTCTTTCAACCAGGATTTCTGGGGAAATTTGAGAAAATGACCTTTTGTTTGGTGCTGACGCTCTTCAGTCCAGTGTGTTTATTGTCTTCAGTCAAGGCTCTGAGTTTAATCTTTTCTGGAGATGGTGCTGTATACTGAGTGGTGAGAGTCTCTTTGAAGGCCAGTGTTGTCATCCTCGTCCTGCATGTTGTCATTATCATCAGGGTCTACGTACATATCGTCAGGTTCATTAATGGTTTCATAGACAGAGCTCCATCCCCAGTATAGTAGCCAGAAAGCCCCATCTCCAGTATAGTAGCCAGGAAAGCCCCAACTCCAGTATAGTAGCCAGGAAAGCCCCAACTCCAGTATAGTAGCCAGAAAGCCCCAACTCCAGTATAGTAGCCAGAAAGCTCCATCCCCAGTATAGTAGCCAGAAAGCCCCATCTCCAGTATAGTAGCCAGGAAAGCCCCAACTCCAGTATAGTAGCCAGGAAAGCCCCAACTCCAGTATAGTAGCCAGAAAGCCCCAACTCCAGTATAGTAGCCAGGAAAGCCCCCAGCTCCAGTATAGTAGCCAGGAAAGCCCCCAACTCCAGTATAGTAGCCAGGAAAGCCCCCAACTCCAGTATAGTAGCCAGAAAGCCCCAACTCCAGTATAGTAGCCAGGAAAGCCCCCAGCTCCAGTATAGTAGCCAGGAAAGCCCCCAACTCCAGTATAGTAGCCAGGAAAGCCCCCAACTCCAGTATAGTAGCCAGGAAAGCCCCCAACTCCAGTATAGTAGCCAGGAAAGCCCCCAGCTTCAGTATAGTAGCCAGGAAAGCCCCAACTCCAATATAGTAGCCAGCAAAGCCCCATCTCCAGTATAGTAGCCAGGAAAGCCCCCAGCTTCAGTATAGTAGCCAGGAAAGCCCCAACTCCAGTATAGTAGCCAGCAAAGCCCCATCTCCAGTATAGTAGCCAGGAAAGTCCCCATCTCCAGTACAGTAGCCAGGAAAGCCACCATCCCCAGTATAGTAGCCAGGAAAGCCCCAACTTCAGTATATAGTAGCCAGGAAAGCCCCCAGCTTCAGTATAGTAGCCAGGAAAGCCCAATATCCAGTACAGTGGCCAGGAAAGCCCCCAACTCCAGTATAGTAGCCAGGAAAGCCCCAGCTTCAGTACAGTAGCCAGGAAAGCCCTATCTCCAGTACAGTAGCCAGGAAAGCCCCAACTTCAGTACAGTAGCCAGGAAAGCCCCCAGCTCCAGTACAGTAGCCAGGAAAGCCCCCAGCTTCAGTACAGTAGCCAGGAAAGCCCCCAGCTTCAGTACAGTAGCCAGGAAAGCCCTATCTCCAGTACAGTAGCCAGGAAAGCCCCCAACTCCAGTATAGTAGCCAGGAAAGCCCCCAGCTTCAGTACAGTAGCCAGGAAAGCCCTATCTCCAGCACAGTAGCCAGGAAAGCCCCAACTGCAGTACAGTAGCCAGGAAAGCCCCCAGCTCCAGTACAGTAGCCAGGAAAGCCCCCAGCTTCAGTACAGTAGCCAGGAAAGCCCTATCTCCAGTACAGTAACCAGGAAAGCCCCAACTTCAGTACAGTAGCCAGGAAAGCCCCCAGCTCCAGTACAGTAGCCAGGAAAGCCCCCAGCTTCAGTACAATAGCCAGGAAAGCCTGGGACTAGTAGATTGACCCCAAATGGATTATGATATGTCTTGTCTGGTGTTTCAAACATGAATGTGTACTGAGCCTGAGCCACTCACTCCTAGATCTTATCGAATCTTAGGGTGCATTATGTATTTTAATTTTTTGCTCCCCAATTTTGATCTTATCTCATCACTGCAACTCCTCAACGGGAGCTTTCCTCGGGAGAGGTGAAGGTGGAGTCGTACGTCCTCTGAAACATGACCGGCCAAACTGCACTTCTTAACACCCACCTGCTTAATCCAGAAGCCAGCTGCACCAATGTGTCGGAGGAAACACTGTTCAACTGAGCTGAGCCAAACCCTGCCCTAACACTGACGATGCTGGGCCAAACCCTGCCCTAACACGGACGGCGCTGGGCCAAACCCTGCCCTAACCCGGACGACGCTGGGCCAAACCCTGCCCTAACACGGACGACGCTGGGCCAAACCCTGCCCTAACACGGACGACGCTGGGCCAAACCCTGCCCTAACACGGACGACGCTGGGCCAAACCCTGCCCTAACCCGGACGACGCTGGGCCAAACCCTGCCCTAACACGGACGACGCTGGGCCAAACCCTCCCCTAACCCGGACGACGCTGGGCCAAACCCTGCCCTAACACGGACAACGCTGAGCCAAACCCTGCCCTAACACTGACGATGCTGGGCCAAACCCTGCCCTAACACGGACGGCGCTGGGCCAAACCCTGCCCTAACACGGACGCCGCTGGGCCAAACCCTGCCCTAACACGGACGCCGCTGGGCCAAACCCTGCCCTAACACGGACGACGCTGGGCCAAACCCTGCCCTAACATGGACGACGCTGGGCCAAACCCTGCCCTAACACGGACGACGCTGGGTCAAACCCTGCCCTAACCCGGACGACGCTGGGCCAAACCCTGCCCTAACCCGGACGACGCTGGGCCAAACCCTGCCCTAACACGGACGACGGTGGGCCAAACCCTGCCCTAACCCGGACGACGCTGGGCCAAACCATGCCCTAACACGGACGACGGTGGGCCAAACCCTGCCCTAACCCGGACGACGCTGGGCCAAACCCTGCCCTAACACGGACGACGCTGGGCCAAACCCTGCCCTAACCCGGACGACGCTGGGCCAAACCCTGCCCTAACACGGACAACGCTGAGCCAAACCCTGCCCTAACACTGACGATGCTGGGCCAAACCCTGCCCTAACACGGACGGCGCTGGGACAAACCCTGCCCTAACACGGACAACGCTGGGCCAAACCCTGCCCTAACACGGACGACGCTGGGCCAAACCCTGCCCTAACCCGGACGACGCTGGGCCAAACCCTGCCCTAACACGGACGACGCTGGGCCAAACCCTCCCCTAACCCGGACGACGCTGGGCCAAACCCTGCCCTAACACGGACAACGCTGAGCCAAACCCTGCCCTAACACTGACGATGCTGGGCCAAACCCTGCCCTAACACGGACGGCGCTGGGCCAAACCCTGCCCTAACACGGACGACGCTGGGCCAATTGTGCGCCACCCTATGGGACTCTCAATCACGGTCAGTTGTAATACAGCTCGGGATCGAACCCGGGTCTGTAGTGAAGCATCTAGTGCTGCGATGCAGTGCCTTAGACCGCTGCACCATTCGAGTCAATGTGGAGGCTATATACAGGGTGTTACGGTACAGAGTCAATGTGGAGGCTATATACAGGGGATACCGGTACAGAGTCAATATGTAGGCTATATACAGGGTGTTACGGTACAGAGTCAATGTGTAGGCTATATACAGGGTGTTACCGGTACAGAGTCAATGTGTAGGCTATATACAGGGTGTTACGGTACAGAGTCAATGTGGAGGCTATATACAGTACATGGTATTACGGTACAGAGTCAATATGGAGGCTATATACAGGGGGTACCGGTACAGAGTCAATGTGCGGGGGCACCGGTGTCGAGGTAATTGAGGTAATTATGTACATGTAGTTAAAGTTATTAAAGTGACTATGCATAGATAATAACAGAGAGTAGCAGCAGTGTGTGGGTGGTGGGGGGGGGGCGCAATGCAAGAGTCTGGGTAGCCATTTGATTAGCTGTTCAGGAGTCTTATGGCTTGGGGGTAGAAGCTGTTTAGAAAGCTCTTGGACCTAGACTTTGGCGCTCCGGTACCACTTGCCATGCGGTAGCAGAGAGGACAGTCTATCACTAGGATGGCTGGAGTCTATGACCATTTTTAGGGCCTTCCTCCGACACCGCCTGGTATAGAGGTCCTGGTCCCGTTGCTGTACTGGGCTGTACGCACTACCCTCTGTAGAACCTTACGTTGGGAGGCCGAGTAGTTGTCATACCATGCAATGATGCAACCAGTCAAGATGCTCTCGATGGTGCAGCTGTAAAACCTTTTGAGGATCTGAGGACCCATGCCAAATCTTTTCAGTCTCCTGAGGGGTATTAGGTTTTGTTGTGCCCTCTTCATGACTGTCTTGGTTTACTTGGACCATGTTAGTTTGTTGGTGATGTGGACATCAAGGAGCTCTCAACCTGCTCCACTACAGCCCTGTCAATGAGAATGGGGGCGTGCTCGGTCCTCCTTTTCCTGTAGTCCACAATCATCTCCTTTGTCTTGATCACGTTGAGGGAGGGGTTGGTGTCCTAGTTCCACACGGTCAGGTCTCTGACCTCCTCCCTACAGGCTGTCGTATCCTTGTCGGTGATCAGGCCTACCACTGTTGCGTCATCAGCAATCTTAATGATGGCATTGGAGTTGTGCTCGGCCACGCAGTCATGGGTGTACAGGGAGTACAGGAGGGGACTGAGCACACACCACTCAGGGGCCGCTGTGGTGAGGATCAGCGTGGCGGATGTGTTGTTACCTAACCCTACCACCTGGGGGCAACCCGTCAGGAAGTCCAGGATCCAGTTGCAGAGGGAGGTGTTTAGTCCCAAGTTCCTTAGCTTAGTGATGAGCTTTGAGGGCATTATGGTGTTGAATGCTGAGCTGTAGTCAATGAACAGCATTCTCACATAGGTGTTCCTTTTGTCCAGGTGGGAAAGGGTAGTGTGTAGTGCAATAGAGATTGCATCATCTGTGGATCTGTTGATGCGGTAACCAAATTGGAGTGGGTCTAGGGTTTCTGGAATAATGGTGTTAATGTGAGCCATTACCAACCTTTCAAAGCATTTCATGGCTACAGCCGTGAGTGCTACGGGTCGGTAGTCATTTAGGCAGGGTACCTTAGTGTTCTTGGGCACAGGGACTATGGTTGTCTGCTTGAAACATGTTGGTATTACAGACTCGGTCAGGGAGAGGTTGAAAATATCAGTGAAGACACTTGCCAGTTGGTCCGCGCTCTGAGTACATCCTGGTAATTTGTCTGTGAATGTTGACCTGTTTAAAGGTCTTACTCACATCAGCTGCGGAGAGCGTGATCAGACAGTAGTCCAGAACAGCTGATGCTCTCATGCATGTTTCAGTGTTACTTGCCTCGAAGCGAACATAGAAGTTATTTAGCTCGGCTGGTAGGCTCGTGTCACTGGGCAGCTCTCGGCTGTGCTTCCCTTTGTAGTCTGTAATAGTTCACAAGCCCTGCCACATTCAACAAGCATCGGAGCCGGTGTAGTACGATTCGATCTTTAGTCCTCTATTGACACTTTGCCTGTTTGATGGTTTGTCGGAGGGCATAGCAGGATTTAATATAAGTTTCCGGGTGAAAGTCACGCTACATGAAAGTGGCAGCTCTACCCTTTAGCACAGTGCGAATGTTGCTTGTAATCCAGGGCTTCTGGTTGGGGTATGTACGTACAGTCACTTTGGGGATGACGTCCTCAATGCACTTATTGATGAAACCAGTGATTGATGTGGTGTATTCCTCAATGTCATCAGAAGAATCCAGGAACATGTTCCAGTTTGTGACAGCAAAACTGTCCTGTAGTTCATCATCTGCTTCATCTGACCATTTTGTTTACAGACCGAGTCACTGGTGCTTCCTGATTTAATTTTTGCTTGGAAGCAGGAATCAGGAGGATAGAACTATGGTCATACACACACATACACGCGCACACACACACACATCCTTCATTTCACACATCTTTCGACAACCACACTAGCCACACTATGATTAATGGCATAATATTGTCGTTTTAGAATATAAGGCACGAATTGCACCCTATTCTCCATATAGTGCACTACATTTGATGCCATTTACGACCCTGTTTGTTTCTCTGTCTGGTCAAAGCCAACACCCACAGTAGCCTAATGGGGTGAAAGCATCACATCTCCAGAACATTCTGCTTTCTATTCATTCACTTCGAGACTGATGTTACATTAATCACCAGGTCAGTTAGTTCAATGTGTTATTAGGTCCTTTACGCCTTTTCCCTCCTGTTTCTAAGTGCTGAATTATGTGTACAGTCAGCCAGTCAGCCAGTCAGCCAGCCAGTCAGCCAGCCAGCCAGTCAGCCAGTCAGTCAGCCAGCCAGCCAGCCAGTCAGTCAGCCAGTCAGCCAGTCAGTCAGCCAGTCAGCCAGCCAGCCAGCCAGCCAGCCAGCCAGTCAGTCAGCCAGTCAGCCAGCCAGTCAGCCAGCCAGTCAGTCACAAAGCGCTGTAGCAGCTATTTTTATTTAATCATCAATTAGATAATCGTCTAGGCATCTCACGATTCCATTTCTCTGCTCTCTCTGTCTCTTTTCAATGTGGCTGTAGGGTGTATAGAATCTTTAGAACTCTGCATCACGTGCTTGACTGGTCCTTATCATGGGGCAAAGGAAATGTTGCCGTCCCTCATGGCTGAATTCATTACGCTTAGATTCATTATACCATACATACAACACCAATCGTGTTGGTTAAGGTTGATCATTCTTTGTAGTCAACTTGCGATTGACCATGGGGCTTGTAGTTTTTTTTTAAATCGATGTTACATACAGAAAGGGAAAGATAGGCCTTGTCTCCATTTGGTCTTCAGCCAATTCCTAATTTGCTAGACATCTACATATTTTAAATGTTTTGATAAATGGATGTTTAGAAAGACTAAATAAATAGTGATGACTTGCATTAGGCTAAAGTTGGCTTGTGGGACCAATCACCAAAACATTGATTTATTTAAATCATTGATGCTGACAAGGACACACTTCCAATAATTTATCCTGGATTAAATCAGTCCCAAAGAATAGATAGATATCTTGAGACAGAAGATGTTGGTAAGATATTTGACTATTATGTGCTCATTGAACAACACCAATGGAATGGTAATAGTAAACATTTTGAACACACATACTTCATTCCAGGGTTTTTCTTTATTTTGTACTATCTTCTACATTGTAAAATAGTAGGGAAGACATCAACACTATGAAATAACTCCTATGGAATCACATAGTAACCAAAAAAAGTGTTAAACAAATCCAAATATATTTGAGATTCTTTGAAGTAGACACACTGCCTTGATGACAGCTTTGTACACTCTAGGAATTCTCTCAACCAGCTTCATGAGGTAGTCACCTGGAATGCATTTAAATTAACAGGTGTAACTTGTTAAAAGTTCATTTGTGGAATTTGGGCGGGACAGCTGTGTTTTGTCAAGGTAGGGGTGGTAGACAGAATATTGTCCTATTTGGTAAAAGACCAAGTCCATATTATGGCAAGAACAGCTCAAATAAGCAAAAAGAAATGACAGTCCATCATTACTTTAAGACATGAAAGTTACTCAATATGGAACATTTCAAGAACTTTGAAAGTGTCTTCAAGTGCAGTCCCAAAAACCATCAAGCGCTGTGATGAAACTGGCTCTCATGAGGACCGCCACAAGAAAGGGAGACCCAGAGTTACCTCTGCTGCAGAGGATAAGTTCATTAGAGTTACCAGCCTCAGCAATTGCAGCCCAAATAAATTCTTCAAAGAGTTAAAGTAACAGACACATCTCAACATCAACTGTTCAGAGGAGACTGTGTGAATCAGGCCTTCATGGTCAAATCGCTTCAAAGAAACCACTACTAAAGGACACCAATAAGAAGAAGAGACTTGCTTGGGCCAAGAAACACAAGCAATGGACATTAGACCGGTGGAAATCTGTCCTTTGGTCTGATGAGTCCAAATTTGAGATGTTTGGTTCCAACCACCATGTCTTTGTAAGATGCAAGAGTGTCAATAGTGTGCAAAGCTGTCATCGAGGCAAAGGGTGTCTTCTTCGAAGAATCTAAAATCTAGTTTGATTTGTTGAACACTTTTTTGGTTACTACATGATTCCATATGTGTTATTTCATAGTTTTGATGTCTTCACTGTTATTCTACAATGTAGAAAATAGTACAAATAAAGAAAACACCTTTAATGAGTAAGTGTGTCCAAACTGTTGACAGCAACATATTATAAAAAATGTTGCTTCCTCTTCAGCACCGATAGGCCCCTGCATTAAACCGGCCCTGGTCATACAATCCGCTGGCGCTTCATACACTCTGTTGGTGCGTCATAGAATTCCTTCTCGGAAAAACGGTGACTGGCGCCATTGTGTGGCTTTACGGAAAATAACACCAAAAGAGTTGATAACTCCAATTCATAGGAGTCCAATCAATCAGCAAACTTAAACGACAATGAAATTCATTATAGGCTACGTGTTAAATCTACTGTTGAACAGATCGTATTGACATATTGTTTCACACCTTTATGGTTACGCACAAGTTGACAATTACGCTATAGACTTCACTTTCTACAAGGATTGGTCAACTTTGATACGATATGCCTTCAAGTTGATAACTTTGGCACTTTCACTTATTCTAGCTAATAGCCTACAAATCCTTCATTATCGACAGGTCATCTCTGAAGTCGCTGGCGTTGCAGAGCACAGTGAACAGCTCTAGAGAACTATTTTATAATTCATCCATCCCCTTTCCTGGACCAATTTCCTTTTGGAAAGACCAATAAAAAGCGTGGGAAAATTCTCCCCACTTTTTCCATTTACAGGGCTGGTTATTAAAAGAAAGCCCGCGGGGACGCCTGCCGAGTAGTAGAACGACGGAGAAGTCAACCAACAGAAGAACCCAACTTTACGACTGACAGGTACGGATGCTTCGCTTTTATCTTAAACCGAGCTTTAAAAAAAAATGTCGGCTATTCTTATAACATATTGGGCGCCCATAACTTTTACTTTTCGTCTTCGTAGAATTATCTGTGAGTTACGACTGTGATGACGAAATAACATACAAAGTGATGCATGCGTATGGGATTGTAAATGAGCTGATATAGCAAAGTTAAAATGACAGAGTCAGTTAACATAGGGTTTGCTCACATTTTAAGAGTATACAACAAAAATGTATAAAATAGTACGCCCCAACTGTCAACAGTTGAAAAATCCATTAAGTTCAGTCAAACGTGTCTCAAGAACATAACATTGTATACGAATTATTGGGGGGAAAAATAAGAAACACGCACACCGGGGGTACTGGAGGACACGGGTGTTGGGGGTACTGGAGGACCAGGGTGTTGGGGGTACTGGAGGACCAGGGTGTTGTGGGGTACTGGAGGACCAGAGTGTTGTGGGGTACTGGAGGACCAGGGTGTTGGGGGTACTGGAGGACCAGGGTGTTGGGGGTACTGGAGGACCAGGGTGTTGGGGGTACTGGAGGACCAGGGTTTTGGGGGGTACCGGAGGACCAGGGTGTTGGGGGTACTGGAGGATCAGGGTGTTGGGGGTCGTGGAGGACCAGGGTGTTGGGGGTACTGAAGGATCAAGGTGTTGGGGGTACTGGAGGATCAGGGTGTTGGGGGTACTGGAGGATCAGGGTGTTGGGGGGTACCGGAGGACCAGGGTGTTGGGGGTACTGGAGGACCAGGGTGTTGGGGGTACTGGAGGACCAGGGTGTTGGGGGTACTGGAGGACCAGGGTGTTGTGGGGTACTGGAGGACCAGGGTGTTGTGGGGTACTGGAGGACCAGGGTGTTGGGGGTCGTGGAGGACCAGGGTGTTGGGGGTAATGGAGGATCAGGGTGTTGGGGGTACTGGAGGATCAGGGTGTTGGGGGGTACCGGAGGACCAGGGTGTTGGGGGTACTGGGTACTGGAGGATCAGGGTGTTGGGAGTACTGGAGGATCAGGGTGTTGGGGGTCCTGGAGGACCAGGGTGTTGGGGGTACTGGAGGACCAGGGTGTTGGGGGTACTGGAGGACCAGGGTGTTGGGGGTACTGGAGGACCAGGGTGTTGGGGGTACTGGAGGATCAGGGTGTTGGGGGTACTGGAGGACCAGGGTGTTGGGGGTACTGGAGGATAAGGGTGTTGTTGGTACTGGAGGATCAGGGTGTTGTTGGTACTGGAGGACCAGGGTGTTGGGGGTACTGGAGGATCAGGGTGTTGTTGGTACTGGAGGATCAGGGTGTTGGGGGTACTGGAGGATCAGGGTGTTGGGGGTACTGGGTACTGGAGGATCAGGGTGTTGGGGGTACTAGGTAATGGAGGATCAGGGTGTTGGGGTACTGGGTACTGGAGGATCAGGGTGTTGGGGGTACTGGGTAATGGAGGATCAGGATGTTGGGGGTACTGGAGGACTAGGGTGGGGAAACACTAACATATAGTATACAGCTAAACAGGACTGTCCTTTTTGTGTGCGTATGAAATGCTGTGTTAGTATTTGTATTCATTATGGATCCCCATTAGTTCCTGCCAAGTCAGCAGCTACTCTTCCTGGGGTTTATTACGGATCCCCATTAGTTCCTGCCAAGGCAGCAGCTACTCTTCCTGGGGTTTATTATAGATCCCCATTAGTTCCTGCCAAGGCAGCAGCTACTCTTCCTGGGGTTTATTATGGATTCCCATTAGTTCCTGCCAAGGCAGCAGCTACTCTTCCTGGGGTTCATTATGGATCCCCATTAGTTCCTGCCAAGGCAGCAGCTACACTTCCTGGGGTTTATTACGGATCCCCATTAGTTCCTGCCAAGGCAGCAGCTACTCTTCCTGGGGTTTATTATGGATCCCCATTAGTTCCTGCCAAGGCAGCAGCTACTCTTCCTGGGGTTTATTATGGATCCCCATTAGTTCCTGCCGAGGCAGCAGCTACTCTTCCTGGGGTTTATTATGGATCCCCATTAGTTCCTGCCGAGGCAGCAGCTACTCTTCCTGGGGTTTATTATAGATCCCCATTAGTTCCTGCCAAGGCAGCAGCTACTCTTCCTGGGGTTTATTATGGATCCCCATTAGTTCCTGCCAAGGCAGCATCTTCTCTTCCTGGGGTTTATTATGGATCCCTATTAGTTCCTGCCAAGGCAGCAGCTACTCTTCCTGGGGTTTATTATGGATCCCCATTAGTTCCTGCCGAGGAAGCAGCTACTCTTCCTTGGGTTTATTATGGATCCCCATTAGTTCCTGCCGAGGCAGCAGCTACTCTTCCTGGGGTTTATTATGGATCCCCATTAGTTCCTGCCGAGGCAGCAGCTACTCTTCCTGGGGTTTATTATAGATCCCCATTAGTTCCTGCCAATAGAGTTCCATGTAGTCATGTCTCTATGTAGTACTGTAGAATGGAGTTCCATGTAGTCATGGCTCTATGTAGTACTGTGGAATAGAGTTCCATGTAGTCATGGCTCTATGTAGTACTGTGGAATAGAGTTCCATGTAGTCATGGATCTATGTAGTACTGTGGAATAGAGTTCCATGTAGTCATGGCTCTATGTAGTACTGTGGAATAGAGTTCCATGTAGTCATGTCTCTATGTAGTACTGTGGAATGGAGTTCCATGTAGTCATGGCTCTATGTAGTACTGTGGAATAGAGTTCCATGTAGTCATGTCTCTATGTAGTACTGTGGAATAGAGTTCCATGTAGTCATGGCTCTATGTAGTACTGTGGAATAGAGTTCCATGTAGTCATGGATCTATGTAGTACTGTGGAATAGAGTTCCATGTAGTCATGGCTCTATGTAGTACTGTGGAATAGAGTTCCATGTAGTCATGGATCTATGTAGTACAGTGGAATAGAGTTCCATGTAGTCATGGCTCTATGTAGTACTGTGGAATAGAGTTCCATGTAGTCATGGCTCTATGTAGTACTGTGGAATAGAGTTCCATGTAGTCATGGCTCTATGTAGTACTGTGGAATAGAGTTCCATGTAGTCATGGCTCTATGTAGTACTGTGGAATAGAGTTCCATGTAGTCATGGCTCTATGTAGTACTGTGGAATAGAGTTCCATGTAGTCATGGCTCTATGTAGTACTGTGGAATAGAGTTCCATGTAGTCATGGCTCTATGTAGTACTGTGGAATAGAGTTCCATGTAGTCATGGCTCTATGTAGTACTGTGTAATAGAGTTCCATGTAGTCATGGCTCTATGTAGTACTGTGGAATAGAGTTCCATGTAGTCATGTCTCTATGTAGTACTGTGGAATAGAGTTCCATGTAGTCATGGCTCTATGTAGTACTGTGGAATAGAGTTCCATGTAGTCATGGCTCTATGTAGTACTGTGGAATAGAGTTCCATGTAGTCATGTCTCTATGTAGTACTGTGGAATAGAGTTCCATGTAGTCATGGCTCTATGTAGTACTGTGGAATAGAGTTCCATGTAGTCATGGCTCTATGTAGTACTGTGGAATAGAGTTCCATGTAGTCATGGCTCTATGTAGTACTGTGGAATAGAGTTCCATGTAGTCATGGCTCTATGTAGTACTGTGGAATAGAGTTCCATGTAGTCATGGCTCTATGTAGTACTGTGTAATAGAGTTCAATGTAGTCATGGCTCTATGTAGTACTGTGGAATAGAGTTCCATGTAGTCATGTCTCTATGTAGTACTGTGGAATAGAGTTCCATGTAGTCATGGCTCTATGTAGTACTGTGGAATAGAGTTCCATGTAGTCATGGCTCTATGTAGTACTGTGGAATAGAGTTCCATGTAGTCATGTCTCTATGTAGTACTGTGGAATAGAGTTCCATGTAGTCATGGCTCTATGTAGTACTGTGGAATAGAGTTCCATGTAGTCATGGCTCTATGTAGTACTGTGGAATAGAGTTCCATGTAGTCATGGCTCTATGTAGTACTGTGGAATAGAGTTCCATGTAGTCATGGCTCTATGTAGTACTGTGGAATAGAGTTCCATGTAGTCATGGCTCTATGTAGTACTGTGGAATAGAGTTCCATGTAGTCATGTCTCTATGTAGTACTGTAGAATAGAGTTCCATGTAGTCATGGATCTATGTAGTACTGTGGAATAGAGTTCCATGTAGTCATGGCTCTATGTAGTACTGTGGAATAGAGTTCCATGTAGTCATGTCTCTATGTAGTACTGTGGAATGAAGTTCCATGTAGTCATGGCTCTATGTAGTACTGTGGAATAGAGTTCCATGTAGTCATGTCTCTATGTAGTACTGTGGAATAGAGTTCCATGTAGTCATGGATCTATGTAGTACTGTGGAATAGAGTTCCATGTAGTCATGGCTCTATGTAGTACTGTGGAATAGAGTTCCATGTAGTCATGGCTCTATGTAGTACTGTGGAATAGAGTTCCATGTAGTCATGGCTCTATGTAGTACTGTGGAATAGAGTTCCATGTAGTCATGGCTCTATGTAGTAATGTGTGCCTCCAACAGTCTGTTCTGAACTTGGGGACTGTGAACAGACCTCTGGTGTCATGTCTTGTACGGTATCCATAGGTGTCTGAGCTGTGTGCCAGTAGTTCAAACAGACAGTTCAGTGCATTCAATACCTTTCACAAATACAAGTAGTGATGAAGTCAATGAAATGAAATAAAATACCTCCCTTCCCTTAGTTCCCTCTCTCTCCTACCCTCCCTTCCCTTAGTTCCCTCTCTCTCTCCTCCCTCCCTTCCCTTAGTTCCCTCTCTCTCTCCTCCCTCCCTTCCCTTAGTTCCCTCTCTCTCTCTTCTCCCTCCCTTCCCTTAGTTCCCTCTCTCTCTCCTCCCTCCCTTCGCTTAGTTCCCCCTCTCTCTCTCTTCTCCCTCCCTTCCCTTAGTTCCCTCTCTCTCTCCTCCCTCCCTTCCCTTAGTTCCCTCTCTCTCTCTCTTCTCCCTCCATTCCATTAGTTCCCTCTCTCTCTCTTTTCTCCCTCCATTCCCTTAGTTCCCTCTCTCTCCCTCCTCCATTCCCTTAGTTCCCTCTCTCTCCTCCCTCCCTTCCCTTAGTGCCCTCTCTCTCCTCCCTCCCATCCCTTAGTTCCCTCTCTCTCCTCCCTCCCTTCCCTTAGTTCCCTCTGTCTCCTCCCTCCCCTCCCTTAGTTCCCTCTCTCCTCCCTCCCCTCCCCTAGTTCCCTCTCTCTCCTCCCTCCCTTCCCTTAGTTCCCTCTCTCTCCTCCCTTCCTTCCCTTAGTTCCCTCTCTCTCCCCCCTCCATTCCCTTAGTTCCCTCTCTCTCCTCCCTCCCTTCCCTTAGTTCCCTCTCTCTCCTCCCTCCCTTACCTTAGTTCCCTCTCTCCTCCCTCCCTTCCCTTAGTTCCCTCTCTCCTCCCTCCCCTCCCTTAGTTCCCTCTCTCCTCCCTCCCTTCCCTTAGTTCCCTCTCTCTCCCCCCTCCATTCCCTTAGTTCCCTCTCTCTTCTCCCTCCCTTCGCTTAGTTCCCTCTCTCTCTCTCCCCCCTCCCTTCCCTTAGTTCCCTCTCTCTCTCTTCTCCCTCCCTTCCCTTAGTTCCCTCTCTCTCTCTTCTCCCTCCCTTCGCTTAGTTCCCTCTCTCTCTTCTCCCTCCCTTCGCTTAGTTCCCTCTTTCTCTCTCCTCCCTCCCTTCGCTTAGTTCCCTCTCTCTCTCTCCTCCCTCCCTTCCCTTAGTTCCCTCTCTCTCTCCTCCCTCCCTTCCCTTAGTTCCCTCTCTCTCTCTTCTCCCTCCCTTCCCTTAGTTCCCTTTCTCTCTCTTCTCGCTCCCTTCGCTTAGTTCCCTCTCTCTCTCTCTTCTCCCTCCCTTCCCTTAGTTCTCTCTCTCTCTCCTCCACTTTGAAGAAAGTATATATATAGTAGTAATAATAGTAAAAGAGAGATAACAAACAATCAGATAAAAGTCAAGAGTTGGCCTAGTTCACAGGATGTTTATGTGTGTGTGTGTGTGTGTGTGTGTGTGTGTGTGTGTGTGTGTGTGTGTGTGTGTGTGTGTGTGTGTGTGTGTGTGTGTGTGAAAATCATGTGGACATTTCAGGGGACAGCATAACAACAGTCCCCCAGGGGAACGTAGACTGGAAGAGACACAGTATTGTGTACGTCACTGAGACAGAGAAACATGAATCTCATTCTGAACATTGCATAAGTGTAATCAAATCAACATCATATAACACTCGGTGAAGTATGCTGACAACGACTACAGTGTAATATGATACAATCTAAAGAAAAAAATTAAAAGGACTTTATTTGTAACACTTTTCGTAAAGGTTTCGTTGTTTTATTTAATGTTTCTTTCAACCAAAACATGGAGGTGGAAAAACCCCCTAAGCACATTGGTTTGGGTAGTGAGCTCATGGAAACAGGGTTATTTATTAGGGGGGTTATGGTGTTCTGACACACATGACCTCTAGTAAAAGGAAGTATTCTAGAAAACATCCAGGAGCATGTTTCACCGGTGTGTGTGTGTGTGTGAGAGAGAGAGTCTTTATGTGTGTATGTGTGTGTGTGGGTGTGAGAGAGAGAGTCTTTGTGTGTGTGTGTGTATGTGTGTGAGAGAGTCTTTGTGTGTCTGTGTGTGTGTGTGTGTTTGCGTGTGAGAGAGAGTGTGTGTGTGAGAGAGGGAGTCTTTATGTGTGTGGGTGTGAGTCTTTGTGTGTGTGTGTGTGTGTGTGTGTGTGTGTGTGTGTGTGTGTGTGTGTGTGTGTGTGTGTGTGTGTGTGTGTGTGTGTGTGTGTGTGAGAGAGTCTTTGTGTGTGTGTGAGTAAGAGAGAGTCTGTTTGTAGTGTTTGTAGTGTGTGTCTGTCTGTGTGTGTGTGTGTGTGTGTGTGTGTGTGAGTGAGTGAGTAAGAGAGAGAGTCTGTTTGTAGTGTGTGTGTGTGTGTGAGAGAGAGAGTCTTTGTGTGTGTGTGAGTAAGAGAGAGTCTGTTTGTAGTGTGTGTCTGTCTGTGTGTGTGTGTGTGTGTGTGTGTGTGTGTGTGTGTGTGTGTGTGTGTGTGTGTGTGTGTGTGTGTGTGAGAGAGTCTTTGTGTGTGTGTGAGTAAGAGAGAGTCTGTTTGTAGTGTTTGTAGTGTGTGTCTGTCTGTGTGTGTGTGTATGGTACGTCCTGTATGGTACGTCCTGTATGGTACGTTATAGTATGGTACGTTGTGTATGGTACGTCGTGTATGGTACGTTGTGTATGGTACGTCCTGTATGGTACTTCCTGTATGGTACGTTATAGTATGGTACGTTGTGTATGGTACGTTGTGTATGGTACGTCCTGTATGGTACGTTATAGTATGGTACGTTGTGTATGGTATGTCCTGTATGGTACGTTATAGTATGGTACGCTGTGTATGGTACGTCGTGTATGGTACGTCCTGTATGGTACGTCCTGTATGGTACGTCCTGTATGGTACATCCTGTATGGTACGTCCTGTATGGTACGTCCTGTATGGTACGTTATAGTATGGTACATCCTGTATGGTACGTCCTGTATGGTACGTCCTGTATGGTACGTTGTGTATGGTACGTCCTGTATGGTACGTCCTGTATGGTACGTCCTGTATGGTACGTCCTGTATGGTACGTCCTGTATGGTACGTCGTGTTAACATGAGTTCACCTGTCTCCCCCTGTAGGTGACAGAATATGTCCAGAGCTGACTGGTCCTTCCTGGAGCAGCTGTTGGAGGAGGGGCAGGAGTATAGCACCGGGGTGGGCCGTGTCTGGCTCACTGTCCTCTTCCTGTTCCGCATGCTGGTCCTGGGCACCGCCGCAGAGTCAGCCTGGGACGACGAACAGGACGACTTCGTCTGTAATACCAAGCAACCTGGATGTACCGCCGTGTGTTACGACAAAGCTTTCCCCATATCACATTACCGCTATTTTGTCCTCCAGGTGATTTTTGTTTCCACACCAACTATTTTCTATTTTGGGTATGTGGCCATGAGGGCTGCGAAGGAGAAGAAAATGGAGGAAGAGGAGGAGGAGAGGACGGAGGAGGGTGGAGCTGGTGAGGGACGAGAGAGGGGAGGAGTAAAGACGAAGAGGGAGGTGAGAAAGGGGGATGAGATAGAAGAACTAGAGGAGGAGAAAGGAGGGAGAAAGGTGGTGAAAGCTCTCCCAGAGTCTCCTAAGCTGAAGGGCCGTCTCCTCTGTGCCTATGCCGCCAGCATCCTCCTCAAGGTCCTCCTGGAGGTCGGCTTCATCGTGGGGCTATGGTACCTCTACGGCTTCGTGATCCCGGCCCGGTTCGAGTGTGTCCGGGACCCCTGTCCTCACACGGTGGACTGCTTCGTCTCCAGACCCACGGAGAAGACCATCTTCACCATCTACACCCAGACAATCGCTGGAGTCTCTCTCCTTCTCAACCTAGCAGAGCTCCTCTACCTCCTCCAGCTGGCCATCACCCACCACCTAGAACAACGCTACGCCCAGGAGCAGTACACCTTTCCTGGCATACCCGAGGTCCGAGTCCGGCCTGGTGCTCCAAGCCTGGAGATGGAGATGCAGCAAGTTTCGCCTTACCAGGAGAAGGGCCATCTGTATTTACCCATGGGGGAGGCCGGCTACGCCAATCCCAGTGAGAGTTATCTGGACCTGGGGGAGGCCGGCTACGCCAAGCCCAGTGAGAGTTATCTGGTCCTGGGGTCCAGAGCAGGGATGGATCCTGGTGGTGACATTCTCCCCAGTTACTTGAACTGTTTGGGGGCGATAAGGACTACACACTCTTCAGGGAGAGCTCACCATAAGAAATACAGCACACAACACACACACAGTAAGGGTGCCCAGAAGGGACACAGTAACAAACACACTAAGCATTATGTATGAGGAAACCAGAGAGGTTTGGTTCTGTGAATAGAAGAAAGCCACTACATATGTCCACTACAGACTGACACAGGCACCTTCGTGGGGGGGGGGGGGGGGGGGGGGGAAATAAGGAAACACTTTTCTTGACACCCTGCGTCATGACACTGTCCTAATATGGTCATAACAGCTGACATTAACCTGTCATAATATGGTCATAACAGCTGACATTAACCTGTCATAATATGGTCATAACAGCTGACATTAACCTGTCATAATATGGTCATAACAGCTGACATTAACCTGTTATAATATGGTCATAACAGCTGACATTAATCTGTCATAATATGGTCATAACAGCTGACATTAACCTGTCATAATATGGTCATAACAGCTGACCTTAACCTGTCATAATATGGTCATAACAGCTGACATTAACCTGTCATAATATGGTCATAACAGCTGACATTAACCTGTCATAATATGGTCATAACAGCTGACATTAACCTGTCATAATATGGTCATAACAGCTGACATTATCCTGTCATAATATGGTCATAACAGCTGACATTAACCTGTCATAATATGGTCATAACAGCTGACATTATCCTGTCATAATATGGTCATAACAGCTGACATTACCCTGTCATAATATGGTCATAACAGCTGACATTAACCTGTTATAATATGGTCATAACAGCTGACATTAACCTGTTATAATGCGGTCATAACAGCTGACATTAACCTGTCATAATATGGTCATAACAGCTGACATTAACCTGTTATAATATGGTCATAACAGCTGACATTACCTTGTCATAATATGGTCATAACAGCTGACATTAACCTGTCATAATATGGTCATAACAGCTGACATTAACCTGCCATAATATGGTCATAACAGCTGACATTAACCTGTCATAATATGGTCATAACAGCTGACATTAATCTGTCATAATATGGTCATAACAGCTGACATTAACCTGTCATAATATGGTCATAACAGCTGACATTAACCTGTCATAATATGGTCATAACAGCTGACAGTAGCCTGTTATAATATGGTCATAACAGCTGACATTAACCTGTCATAATATGGTCATAACAGCTGACATTATCCTGTCATAATATGGTCATAACAGCTGACATTAACCTGTCATAATATGGTCATAACAGCTGACATTAACCTGTCATAATATGGTCATAACAGCTGACATTAACCTGTTATAATATGGTCATAACAGCTGACATTAACCTGTTATAATATGGTCATAACAGCTGACATTAACCTGTCATAATAGGGTCATAACAGCTGACATTAATCTGTCATAATATGGTCATAACAGCTGACATTAACCTGTTATAATGCGGTCATAACAGCTGACATTAACCTTTCATAATATGGTCATAACAGCTGACATTAACCTGTTATAATGCGGTCATAACAGCTGACATTAACCTTTCATAATATGGTCATAACAGCTGACATTAACCTGTCATAATATGGTCATAACAGCTGACATTAACCTTTCATAATATGGTCATAACAGCTGACATTAATCTGTTATAATATGGTCATAACAGCTGACATTACCTGTCATAACCTGTTATAATATGGTCATAACAGCTGACATTAACCTGTCATAATATGGTCATAACAGCTGACATTAACCTGTCATAATATGGTCATAACAGCTGACATTACCCTGTCATAATAGGGTCATAACAGCTGACATTAATCTGTTATAATATGGTCATAACAGCTGACATTAATCTGTTATAATATGGTCATAACAGCTGACATTACCTTGTCATAATATGGTCATAACAGCTGACATTACCCTGTCAAAATATGGTCATAACAGCTGACATTACCTTGTCATAACCTATTATAAAGTGTCACAACACATCACCCAAGGAAAAACAGTCCATTACATCACAGCCTCCTTGTCAACAGTATGTTTATGTTAATATAGCATATATTTTTAATTGTCCATATTAAATTATCATTGTTATTGTGCACACATTGATGTCAGACATGCACCTGCCTCAATGCTCTGTTTCTGATGACTGGGATGAATGTAGGAGCAGATTTCAGGAGCAGGACAAGACACCCTCTATTAGACTGAGGACTGGGATGAATGTAGGAGCAGATTTCAGGAGCAGGACAAGACACCCTCTATTAGACTGATGACTGGGATGAATGTAGGAGCAGATTTCAGGAGCAGGACAAGACACCCTCTATTAGACTGATGACTGGGATGAATGTAGGAGCAGATTTCAGGAGCAGGACAAGACACCCTCTATTAGACTGAGGACTGGGATGAATGTAGGAGCAGATTTCAGGAGCAGGACAAGACACCCTCTATTAGACTGAGGACTGATTAAAGGACATGATAGGACTCTCTGCCTGATATGATTACGATGGGCGAAATGCTTCTTGACATTGGCATGAAGTGCATTTTCTATTAGTTATTTAACATATGATGAACAAAATACTGTAAAGAATTCATGACAACAACAACAAAGGACAAACAACAACGAAAGGAAACTTCTTGACTGTGAAAAAACTCATTTGAATAAATGTGGGTTGTGACACTCTTATGTAGGTGTTATAACCAGCCATAAAATAACACACTATATCTCACAACAGGTGTAAATATATGGGTCATGGCAGTGTTAGAACTATATTATGACAGGTTATGACTAGTTATGTCAGCTGTTATGACCGTGTTATTACATGTTACTGATTGTAATTGCGCAACATATACCTTGAAGTCAAACACTATGTAGTGGAGTCTAGATTAGATCTTCCTCATTCAAATGGGAACCAGAGAAAACCTCAAGGGAGGTACGATCCTTGATCATGGAACACCAGAGAATGGGAACATGAGAAACCTCCCTCAGGGGAGGTACGATCCTTGAACACTAGAGAATGGGAACCAGAGAAACCTCCCTCAGGGGGAGGTACGATCCTTGATCATGGAACACTAGAGAATGGGAACCAGAGAAACCTCCCTCAGGGGAGGTACGATCCTTGAACACTAGAGAATGGGAACCAGAGAAACCTCCCTCAGGGGGTGGTACGATCCTTGATCATGGAACACTAGAGAATGGGAACCAGAGAAACCTCCCTCAAGGGGAGGTACGATCCTTGAACACTAGAGAATGGGAACCAGAGAAACCTCCCTCAGGGGGAGGTACGATCCTTGATCATGGAACACCAGAGAATGGGAACCAGAGAAACCTCCCTCAGGGGGAGGTACGATCCTTGATCATGGAACACCAGAGAATGGGAACATGAGAAACCTCCCTCAAGGGAAGGTACGATCCTTGATCATGGAACACCAGAGAATGGGAACATGAGAAACCTCTCCAATGGGAATGGGATAAGCCTCCTTCTATTCCAATGGGAATGGGATAAGCCTCCTTCTATTCCAATGGGAATGGGATAAGCCTCCTTCTATTCCAATGGGAATGGGATAAGCCTCCTTCTATTCCAATGGGAATGGGATAAGCCTCCTTCTATTCCAATGGGAATGGGATAAGCCTATACAGTGGCTGATTGTGACAATGGAAGAACTTGGGATTCCACAGGGAAAACAGCCTACAGAGCCCATGCAGTGCGGTGAGGTCTTGTGAGAAAGCATGGGTTAGGGGGGGAAATATGACTGTCCCAAATGGCACCGTATTCCCTACATCGTGCACTACTTTAGACCAGAGCCTCGTGGACCCTAGTCAACAGTAGTGCACAATGTAGGGAATAGGGTGCCATTTGGGAGGTATCCTTTATGTTCTGAATTAAGCATGTTCCTTAAGGGATTAATGAGACCTCAGAATGCTGCTAGTGCCAGTGGAATGTACTGGACTATTCTGTCTCCCTGGAGAGTAGTGTACTGGGATCTCTGGACTATTCTGTCTCCCTGGAAAGTAGTGTACTGGGATCTCTGGACTATTCTGTCTCCCCGGAGACTAGTGTACTGGGATCTCTGGACTATTCTGTCTCCCTGGAGACTAGTGTACTGGGATCTCTGGACTATTCTGTCTCCCTGGAGACTAGTGTACTAGGATCTCTGGGCTATTCTGTCTCCCTGGAGACTAGTGTACTGGGATCTCTGAACTATTCTGTCTCCCTGGAGACTAGTGTACTGGGATCTCTGGACTATTCTGTCTCCCCGGAGACGAGTGTACTGGGATCTCTGGACTACACACACACACACACACATATAGACAACCACACACACATATACACACACACACACACACAAACTACATACACCCTTATCCCCTCTCCAACGTTGGCTTGGAGTCAGGAGAGGGGAGCTAGAACCATGGTGTGCTGGGATGGTCGCCAGTATCCAAAACATGAAGAATGAGGGATGGAGAGAAAGAGACTGGGGGGAGGGAGGGAGAGGGAGTGGGTATGGAGAGAGCAATGGAAACACAGAGAATGGGTATGTTCAATTAAAGTGACTATTTCTGAATGTTTTTGAGTTAATTATGTCCTCTTTGTTTACCCACTTCATTGACTAGAGCTGTGAATTGATGGCTTCCACAAGTTATGGCTTGATGGAGAACAGCATTTTAGCTAAGACACCTAATTCTTCTAACCAAGCCGATTTTGGGGGGGGGGGGGGGGGGGGGGGGGGGGGGGGTTATAGGCCGCCCAATCAGAATGCATTCTATGAAAGTCTTGAAATTGTGTTGTCAAACTGTAATGATTCCCTGATGAAGGAAATTATTTTGTTAGTGGATTTCAATACGGATGTCTGCAAAAAATAATATCCCAACACACAACGTATTTATACACTTCTGTAGATCACTTGCTCTGACACAAATGATAAAAGATCCCACCAGGATATGGGAAACAGTGGAAAGTACAATTGACTTAATATTGGTGTCTGATCTAAAATATCGCAGAGTGGAGTAATATAGAATCTGGAATCTGTGATCATTTTATTACATTTTGC
The DNA here is from genome assembly GCF_002021735.2 of Oncorhynchus kisutch. NCBI lineage: Eukaryota > Metazoa > Chordata > Actinopteri > Salmoniformes > Salmonidae > Oncorhynchus > Oncorhynchus kisutch. The sequence goes on from NC_034187.2 coordinate 85,552,050, forward strand.
ACAAGGAGGATTTTTAAAGATATATTTACAGTTGAAGTCGGAAGTTTACATCCACTTACATTGGAGTCATTAAAACTTGTTTTTCAACCACACCATAAATGTCTTGTTAACAAACTATAGTTTTGGCAAGTCGGTTAGGACATCTACTTTGTGCATGACACAAGTAATTTTTTTCAACAATTGTTACAGACAGATTATTTCACTTATAATTCACTGTTTCACAATTCCAGTGGGTCAGAAGTCTACATACAAGTTGACTGGGCCTTAAAACAGCTTGGAATATTCCAGAAAATGATGTCATGGCTTTAGAAGCTTCTGATAGGCTGATTGACATAATTTTAGTCAATTGGAGGTGTACCTGCGGATGTATTTCAAGGCCTACTTTCAAACTCAGTGCCACTTTGCTTGACATCATGTGAAAATGAAAAGAAATCAGCCAATATTAGACCTCCACAAGTCTGGGACATCCTTGGGAGCAATTTCCAAACGCCTGAAGGTACCACGTTCACCTGTACAAACAAAAGTACGCAAGTATAAACACCATGGGACCACGCAGCCGTCATACCACTCAGGAAGGAGATGCTTTCTGTCTGCTAGAGATGAACGTACTTTGGTGCGAAAAGTTAAAATCAATCCCAGAACAACAGCAAAGGACCTTGTGAAGATGCTGGAGGTAACTGATGCAAAAGTATCTATATCCACAGTAAAACGAGTCCTATATTGACATAACCTGAAAGGCCGCTCAGCAATGAAGAAGCCACTGCTCCAAAACCGCCATAAAAAAAACAGACTACGGTTTGCAACTGCACATGGGGACAGAGACCGTACTTTTTGGAGAAATGTCCTCTGGTCTGATGAAACAAAAATATAACTGTTTTGCCATAATGACCATCGTTATGTTTGGAGGAAAAAGGGGGAGGATGGCAAAATTATGTGGATATATTGAAGCAACATCACAAGATACCCGAAACGTTTGAGCCAAGTTAAACAATTTAAAAGCAATGCTACCTAATACTAATTGAGTGCATGTAAACTTCTGACCCACTGGGAATGTGATGAAAGAAATAAAAGCTGAAATAAATCATTCTCTCTACTGTCATTCTGACATTTCACATTCTTAAAATGGTGATTGTAACTGACCTAAGACAGGGAATTTTTACTAGGATTAAATGTCTGAAATTGTGAAACACTGAGTAAAAATATATTTGGCTAAAGGTGGATGTAAACTTCCCACTTCAACTGGAAGTGTCACAAAACAGTTAGAAACAGAGGGCTCAAAAAATACTGTGTTGAAAAGTTTAGGGAGGAAGTGGGTCAAATTGACTGGTCACCTGTGCTAGATAGTGTAGGGGTAGACAGTGCCTGGGAAGTCTTTAAATGTAGACTGGTCACCTGTGCTAGATAGTGTAGGGGTAGACAGTGCCTGGGAAGTCTTTAAATGTAGATTCCCTGATGTGGTGAATGTGATGGCTCACATTAGACAGGTCCGGGTAAAGCAGAGTTCTAGAACTTGGTTTAATCATGAGATTCTAGAATCTATCCAAGCGAGGAATAAGGCATTTAAAAACTTTAAGAACTCTCAAGAGCAGCATGATTTTGTCCAATATGAACATCACATGAATGAAGCACAGAGCAGGATGGATGAAGCAGAGAGCAGGATGGATGAAGCAGAGAGCAGGATGGATGAAGCACAGAGCAGGATGGATGAAGCACAGAGCAGGATGGATGAAGCAGAGAGCAGGATGGATGAAGCACAGAGCAGGATGAATGAAGCAGAGAGCAGG